>NW_020194519.1:0-61944 GCF_002865645.1 Hyaloscypha bicolor E | reverse complement strand
ATTTTTATTATTTTTATTATTTTTATTATTTTTATTATAAATCTAAATAATTAGAACTATTTTTATTATAAATCTAAATAATTAGAACTATTTTTAAATTTAAATAATTAGAATAGATTTTAAGTTTTAATAATTAGTATTAATTATAAATTTAAATAATTAAAGTCTATTTTTAAACTCAAATAATTAAAGCAAATTTTGAATTCTAATAATTAGAATTTATTTTTATACTTAAATAAATATAATTTATTTTTAAGCTTAAATAATTAGAGCTAATTATAAGTTCTAATAATTAAAACAGATTTTAAATCCTAATAATTAGAATAGATTTATTAGAATAGAATTATTAGAATAGAATTATTAGAATAGAATTATTTACTCAGATAAATTATCTAGAATAGAATTATTAGGAAAGAATTATTAGAATGAGGAATTATTAGAAATAGAATTATTAGCAAATGGAGAATTAGATAGAGATTAATTATAAGTTGCTAATAATTAAGGCCTAATTATAAGCCTCAATAATTAGAGTCTAATTATAAGTTCTAATAATTAAGGCTAATTATATAGAGCCTCTAATATAATCTAGGAACTTAATTTTAGAATTAATTTAAGCCTAAATTATTAGAGCTAATTATAAGTTCTAATAATTGAGGCTAATTATAAGTTTCTAATAATTAGAGCTAATTATAAATCCCAATAATTGGGGCTAATTATGAGCTCTAATAATTAGAGCTAATTATAAATCCCAATAATTGGGGCTAATTATGAGCTTCTAATAATTAGAATTAATTTTAAGCCCTAATAATTAGAGCTAATTATAAGTTCTAATAATTGAGGCTAATTATAAGTTCTAATAATTAGAGCTAATTATAAATCCCAATAATTGGGGCTAATTATGAGCCCCAATAATTGAAGCAGGTTTTGAGCCCTAATAATTGGGGTTGATTTTGAGCCCTAATAATTGGGGCTAATTATAAACCCAAATAATTGGGGCAGATTTTCAGCCCTAATAATTGGTGTAAACTTTTGGTGCGGTTCCTTATGCAGTTCCTTAGCCAGGGAGGTGCCCTTACGGGGCGGGGACGGTATGTAAGGAACTGGCCCCGTAAGGGGGTAAGCTGACTAATCCCGCATGTCTGTGGTGCGCCACTAGTTTTAAGGTTATTTCAGCAAAGTCTCAGAGCTCCTCGTAGGTCTTCTCTCGAATCATCTATTTTCCCTTTTCCGTGAATCCTTTGTGTCTTATCACTGGGGACTTACAGCATGCCAGAATCAACTCATCCCGCCACCACCTTAGTGGAAGGCGCATCCGTCGAGAGTCACGAGCAGCCCTCGAAACCGTTTTTCACACCGCCCACCTACACCATGAAGGAAATCCACGACGCCATCCCACCTCACTGTTTCCAACGAAACACGCTCCTCTCATTCTTCTACATCCTCCGAGACTTCCTCTTCATCGGCATACTCTTCGGCCTTGCCACGCAGATTCCGTTCCTGCCGACCCATCCTCTCCGCGTCAGCGCATGGGTAGCATATTCAATAATCCAAGGCCTCCTCTTCACAGGCGTCTGGGAATTGGCCCACGAGTGCGGGCACGGCGCCCTCTCACCCTCCAAAGCATTCAACAACACCGCGGGGCTTTTCATCCACTCGCTGCTGCTGGTCCCCTACCACTCATGGCGCTTCACGCACTCCACGCACCACAAATCCACAAATAACATCGAGCGGGACGTGGCCTTCGTCCCTGACACGAAAGACGTCTGGCTTGCTGCCCGCGAGGCCCGCGCCCCAGAATTCCTGTTTACGTACTGGGATCTGATCGAAGACATGCCTTTGGTCAACCTCCTGATCCTCATTGGACACCAACTTATCGCCTGGCCGCTCTACCTCATCCTGAACAACTTCGCGCTGCCGCGGATGCGCGCGGTCGAGTGGTGGAAGAGGAGCCACTTCTATTTCGGTGGCGATGGACCGAACTTCAAGCCGGAGAACAGGGATGATATCATTCTGAGCGATCTTGGCGTCGGGCTCGTGGGTGCTGTGTTGTGGGCCGCGTGCCGTTATTTCGGGGCGAGCAATGTCTTCTTATTCTATGGTGCGCCGTGGCTGTGGACTAACCACTGGATATGTGCGTTCTTTGCCCTCCCTCCTTACGGTCCCCCACACCATATTTCGCCGTCTCTCCCATCACGATGCAGGTTTCCGAAGTTTGGAAGGCCATCGAGTCCCAGTCCCCCAAGATCCAAAATTTGGCGTCCCTTCGAAGTGACGAAAATAGGCTGACTCAAAATCCCCTTCTAGTAACAATCACCTTCCTCCAACACACCGACCCGACACTCCCCTACTACCCCACCAAATCCTGGACCTTCCTGCGCGGCGCAGCATCAGCCGTCGACCGGGACTTCGGGTTCATCGGGCACGTGCTCTTCCACGGCGTGATCGAGTACCACGTGCTGCACCACCACGCGTCACGCATCCCCTTCTACCACGCGCGCGAAGCTTCCCAAGCGATCAAGAGAGTAATGGGCAGCCATTATAAAAGTGATACCGAAACGCCGTTTCTGTGGGCGTTTTGGAAGAATTATAATAGGTGTAGGTATGTGGAGGAGAAGGATGTGGGGAGTGAGGTGTATTTCTTTGCGGAGAAGGTGGAGAAGACGAGATGAGTGGGTGGGTGAATAAATGTCTATGCTTGCTTAGAAAGCGAGGAGTTGGCAATTAGATGGTGTGGGGATTTGTTGCAGCAAATAGGTCCGGCATTTTGAGCGGTGAGGGATAGAGGCGTAAGTCATTGCATTGTCTTTGGACGGGTGGTAAGATATCTTTGTAATGAATCATGGATGTAATCTAAGATCACAGAACCGGTGATGCAAAACGGGTTCTTGTGAATTCGATGTCTTCTAAAATCATGAGATCCATATCTAGCAGTTCAAAGTTCTATCACTAGACCTTATTCGCAAAAGGAGACGCCTCGAACAGCTTGGTTGGTAGGAGGAATGAAATTCTGAGATCTCAGCCAAATCGACTTGGCCTGGGGGGTATAAAGCCATGCGGACCCGTCCTCCCCTTCCGATGTCCCTCGTTCGTCCAATGACCCAATCTCTCTCCACTCATATGGGCTTCTCGCATCCAATTCTATTCAGTAACTCCTTACTATTTTCCGTGACCCCAAGTCTCCGCCTTCCACTCGTGACCGAGACTCTAGGTTTCTGGGTCGGCAACTGCTTTTTCGACAGCCCAACGCTCATGCTCTCCATTTCGTCACCACCTCCTACACAGACATTCAAGTCGGTGACATTCATCTGCCGTCTCCCCTCGGCTGCTTCTCGGCCATCAACCTCCTCCTCATCTTCATCATCACTCCGAACATCTTCCACCTTCCCACCGACCACCATGCCGGCAATGAGCTTCACAATCATACCGAACCATATCATACTCAAAGTCTGCAGCGAAAGTAACATACCGAGAAATATGTACTTCACTTCCTGATTCAAGCAGATGACTCCGTCCAGGTTCTGAAACGGCCACAGGAGATGGGCAAAGGTATCGGGGTGCGCAGGCATATCCGGAATGAGCTCGCTGGTCGCGCCGTTGTAACAACCAAACAGCATAGTTCTGGGTCCCGGAACATCGACCCAGATATCGTAGCAAAGCATGAGGTACATGACATGGCGCGCTATAAACCAAGCCACAACAAAGACGCCAAAGGCTATGTTGCAGGCGGTCTCATGGCGGAGGTAGCGGAGGATTTTGGCGATCTGCCAGACGGTACCAAGACATTAGAGTTTGCGCTAGATATGGGGAAAGCTCGAAGCTAGCAATTCTTACCGGTAACAACAAGTCTACGACATCCATGAGGCACAGAACCACGTTTGCGGCCCGCGTGTAGCGGTACACGTAGGTGATGGAAATCAGTGTGCAGGTGATGATGTGGTGGGTGAGCATTTGTGCGTGATCTTTCCTGCGCTTTTCGATGTGGATAACGAGTATTTGCTGGATCCAGAATGCCAATTGTGCAAGATAGTACCATTTAAACAGTCCGGACATCTCTCGCGCTGGCCAGGCAGTCCAGATTTCGGCATTGTTGAGCCAGTAAACGGAGTTATACCAGAGGTACTGTAGTTCTCGGGGTCAGCATTCATTCTGCCTCCAAGCTTGTGCAGGTAGCTATAAATGGATCCAGAAACATACCATGCCCAAAGTCCAGAAGTAGCCATAATATAGCACAAGCCAGCCTTGCTCAGCAAAGCGCAGATGATTCTTGGGGGCAACGCCTAAAGGACCAGCAAGAGGTTGCAGGATGTGCTCAATTGAGAAGGCACGAAGAGCAGTGAAGGTGACAACCCATGCGAACACGAAATATACATCGTCGAGACCTTGGGTGTAGGTGTGCTCCGCATTTGAGGGGTATGAAAGTTGCAGGAATTTTCGCGTGTAAATTCGTGATTGTGGGGAAAAGGCGTGAAGGGCGATCACGAAAAGCATCAGCGACGACGAGAGCGCTGGAGAGTTCACAGGTCAATTGGAGTTTTGAGCAATCAATTGGGAGGAGCGACCTACGGATTTGATATTTCAGGACCCAGTCGAGGAAGTGTCGTGATGGAGCAGGAGCTTGACGTTTCATGGAGCCTTCTGTGTGTGTCTTTTGCACAGGCTCCTTCACAGCACCATTCGCCGTCGGACGAGAAGACCCTGGCTCTGCCATGGCAATTGCGCTCTCGGCGTTTGCGAACGAATGTACGAACAGAGGCGCCGCGTGAAAGGGGTCGAGGAGGGAGGGCAACGGGGAAACGAGAGTGGGATGCCCACGATCTTGGGGTGGGAAGCAAGAAGGGAATGGGCAGACAAGAACAGGAACAGGAACAGGCGGTGAAAAGATTCAAGCGACTGCTGCCCCTGTCGGCGCAGTGGCCCCCATCAGGGGTTTTAATCACGTGATTAACGGACATGACCTCGCGATTGGCTGCTGTGTTCAGCTATGGATAACACTGCGGCCACGAAAACCAGGCCTCTTGCAAGACCTGGACATTTTGCACACATCTACGAAACGACACTCAGCACTCAGGGTCGTCCGAGCACAATCAAGCTATTCCTCCATTGAGACCGACCGAGAGCAGCCAGCGACAATGTCGACTTCTATTCTAGCCAGCTTGGCGCCGTCAACTTCAGCGCTCGTCAACGTCGGAGCGGCCATTTTCCTGATCGCCGTCGCGCTCTTTGGCATCTCATATCATGAAGCCCTCACGTCTTGTGAGTGCCCGATTGCTTGTATTGCGGAGCGCGCCTGCCTGCCTTTGTTTACGTCTGCTGATGTGTGGGTCTCTTAGCACGAAGCACCAAGTCTCCGCGAAAAGCGCGTGGTAGAGAACTCTCAGGCACATCAAGCTGTGGGTAGCTGCGTATACCCAAACTTTAGCACGATTCTCTTTGCTGACACTACAAGTCCGAGTAGTTCAATCACAAACTCCACACGCCTCAGGGACATCGACAGAGCAGAAGCCGCGGTCTGTAAAGTCTCCGATGTTAGATCTCCACATAAGGTGACGGAAATTTGCTTTTCGTATCTTGGATTCGTTACGTTCACGGCACACCCAGATAGGATCTGGTAATCGGTGATTTCGGAGAGGAATACTGGAATGTGGAGGAGGGGAGCCCGGAAAGAAGAATGCCAGGGAGTGGGTATGGCTTCAGCTGAGAAATGGCTGGGCATTTAAGTTCAGCAATGTAAAAGATTCAACTCAAGATCAAACATTGGAGTTCCTTGACAGAGAGTGAATTGTGATCTCAGAAACCTGGGAAATTGTGAGACAATCCGCTGGCCAAAAGCCTGAGATAATGCTTTGGCAAAGAAGGCGCGTCATGATACCAACTGGAACGTCTGCCCTGTTACTAGGAAAGCACAGAACGGCTCACTCAGGAAAATACACGACCAATGTCCCACCCCGCGCGGCAGTTTGGGAGGTGTGACTTTTGCTTGGTCATTGGGTTCGGCTTCTGCTGAGCCTCAGATGCACGTTGCTGTTCCAACAAACCAGCGCCAGGGTCAATTGGCGGGTTCTGGGCACAATTCTCTAAGTGGTCGCAGCTTCCAACGACGTCTATTAAGGTTTCGTTTAGCTGTGAAGATTGTACCGGCGGCGGACGCTCCCGGACGCGGCCACCAAGTACTAAGTAAATCTTAGATAAACATCAGGCAGTTGCTCCCCCGCGCAACGCTCTATGGAGTCTATTATCCTTGTGGTACCAGTGGTGTCGGCCTAACTCCCAAATCCCAGATCCCAAGTCCCAGATCCCAAATCCCAAATTGCATATATTTGAAATGTCACGTGGAGGCGCGCAGCCAGCAGCCTTCACCGCTCGCTAGTACCAGCGTGACGTCTTGGCGTTCCTGCCCCACTTCCGGGATATCTCTGGCCGGGTCGCGCTCGAAGCGCTTGAAAGTCTGCAGGATCCTGATGATTGCATATGAGGCCTCGAGGAGGGCAAACTCCTCTGCAACCGGTAAGCTACGGATAGACAGACACGCACACCCACACGTTCACGCACGAAGAAGAAGACGAAGAAGAGGAAGACGAAGAAGAAGAAGAAGAAGAAGAAGAAGAAGAAGAAGAAGAAGCAGAAGGAGAAGAAGTCTTACGCCCAATACACACCCGTGGCCCGCCATTGAAAGGCAGGTATCCCCACCCGATGCCCTTGAGGTTCACCTCGTTGTCGACATTGGGGTCCCAGCGCTCGGGACGGAACGCTTCGGCGTCGCTCCCATACAGCTCCTTGCGACGGTGCATGATGTATACGGCGTAGCCGATGGGGGCCCCTTTCTTAACGAAGACAGGTGCTTTGCCGTCTGCGCCCCCGCCAGTAGGCAGGACGGTTGTCTTCGTTGCGGCGCGCGAATTCAGCGGCACGGAAGGGTAGAGCCGAAGAACTGTTTGCAGCGCATTCGCATTAGCATTAGCATTAGCATTAGCAGTGCCCAGTGGATGCAGCAAGAGGGACAAAGCACGAGGCACGAGGCACGAGGCGCGCTGGGAAACCGACCTTCCTTTAAGACATACGACAGGTAGAGCATCTTTTTCATGTCAGTCCGATCCGGGTGTCGCGCGTCCTCCCCCACCCCCACGACAGATTCGATCTCGTCTTGAAGCTTCGCCATCACTTTCTCGTGCGATACCAGCAATCGCATCGTCCATGTCAGCATGCAGGCCGTTGTGTCCCTCCCCGCAAGCAAAATGTTCAGCAACGCATCGCGCAGTGCCTTGGGATCCCTGGTCTCCTTCATCATGCTTCCCAGGAAGCCGTAGTCCGTCGGCTTCGTCGACCTCTCATCCGCTTCCTTGCTCGAGTTGGCAAGCGCTTCTTTAATCTCCCCATCAATCCACCGATGCACTGTCGCGTTGGAATCTCGGAACTCCTTGGTGTTCAGCAACCAATGTAACGGCCCCAATCTCCCCCGATGCGCAAGGTAATTCTGCGAAACCCGAAAGCTGTCTCCAAAAGCTTCAGCTTCTTCATTATTATCCGCGAGCGATCTTATCGACCTTCCGAAGAGCAGATACGTCGTGGTATCGAGTGTAAAGCGGAAGAATAGCGGCTGGAAATCGACGACCTTCCCATCGGGGATGCATTTGAGGAGCGCTTCGGCAGATTCTTGCACTTCGACGAAATTGTCGAATCGTTTAGATTGGAAGAGGGGCCGCAGCATGTCGCGCGAGTGCTTCCAGTCGTCGCCATCTTGGGTGAATATTCCGGGCCCCATGAGGGGTCGCCAGACATCAGGACGGTCGCCCATTCCAAAATCTTCATTAAGTTGCCTGATTAGTAGGGTCTTTCACGAGAAAAGGAGAGGCGCAGGCAGTAGACGCACTATTAAATTGTGTGCCCAAAACCGCTTCGATGTTCTTGGGATCGACTGTATCAATCCCACTCAGCCCCAAAAGCTTCTGTTCGAATGTGGGCGGCATGGGCGCGACTAAATTACTGAAAAAGCGCAGGATGCGCCCTTCCATGGCTTGACGGTACGCTTCGTATAGGAGGTCGAGCGCGAGAGGCCATTTGTACGGTAGCGTTTTGAGGGGCTGGCAATTGTGTTGGCGGATGTACAACGAGTCTGCCTTCGAGGGGTTAACAACAAGTATGCACTTTCCGAGGACGCCTCACTTTTTGAGCTTGATAGCGGCGGAGGAATAGATAAGCGATGAGCAGTAAGAGCGACGGCCCTAGAATGCTTTTGGGAGTGATCCCGTCCATGTTTCCTGCGAACCGGACGTGGAGTTGGTAGTAATTGCGAGGTGTGAAGGCGACTGACTGCGAGGAGATGAGAAGCTTGTCAGCAGCCACGTTCGCCAAAAAGTCGCGGAGCCTCTCGGCGCGGGGTGAATCATTGAATCTTGTACTCCAACGTCAGCCAGGATAATTGCGTGTTGTTAGCTGCCTGTTTCATCGCAATGTTGCAAGCAGAGGGGCTGGCGGCGGGGCGGCAGGAACATCGAATCAGAAGGGATTCGTTCACACCCATGGACCCATCCGGCGACGGGGAGGCCTTTGAGGAGGGTGGGGGCGGCCGGAGTGAGTGGCATTGCGAGGACACTTCGGCCTCATAGTCAGCTTTGTTGAGCTGCAATGTAACCTGAAGATCCTGCACTCGTGCCCAGAAGATATCGAAACTTCGAAACAAGAGGATCGCTGCAAGCCATGACACGACTGCACTCGTGTCCAGAAGGGTGTGGTCGAGAAGATTCCAGCCTCTGCTTAAACTCAATTGGTAAGACCCCCGGGGAACTGCAGCTGCAGGTGCAGGTGCAGGTGTCGCTTCAGCCCCTCTGTACTTCCCCTCTATTTAGCTAAGGTTAACTGGGCCCCCGCGCATGGGTGGGAATCGGAAATCAACTTCCGGATACGAACGGACCCCCGTGGTCAAAAGTGAGTATCCTTCCGATAGCGACGCCTGCAGCTACAGCTACAGCTACGACAAAGACAGCAGGCCACAAAGAATAATCAACATACTCACTACAGCCGGCATGCGCTATGGCGGATCCTCTTTCTATTATCGCTGGAACTGTTGGTCTTCTTGATGTGTGCTGGAGGGTCGGCTCGTACTTGAGCGATGTGAAGGGGGCTGCGAAGGACATAGAATCTGACCTCGAGGGCCTGCGAGACGAGATCGACGCGCTACATGGAATCAACTCGGTGATACGAGAGCTTCAGAAGAAGACGGCCGAAGCTGGCTTGATCTCGGGTCTGGACCAAGCGCCTGAACTCAGCAGGATATGGAAGAACATCGAGGAAAACACACGAGGCTGCACGGACGTCGTAGCGAAGCTCGAAGACGAAGTTAGAAAAATTATAGGCAAGAGCCAGCAGGTCAAGCCCACAGGCAAAATCGATGGAATTCGGAAAACGGTCAGACGGCAGTCCACGGATCCGCAACTATCAAAATTCCACCAGAGTCTCTCCAAGTACCATCAAAGCTCTCAGGTGTGCCTGACTGCTCTTGATATGTAAGCTCGCCCATTCGATGTCGTCTCAGGGCTAACTTTATACTAATCTTTCGTGCAGCTTCTACTCCAGACACTCTCTTAAGGCAACTGAAAGTCTTTCCGGCAAAGCTGATAAGCTTCTCGAGAAGGAGTCCCAACTTGAATACCAAATCAAGGTCCTCAGATCTCAACATAGAGCTACTAACAGCCGAGGAGTAGGTCTTCTCTAACACTTGATTGGAACATTCAATAGTCTAATTGTGCATAGCTTCTGGAAACAATCGAAGCTGCAGCAGCGGTAATCAGCAAGCCGCTCAACAAGCACTTCATGCCTCCCCGTTCTGTCAGCAGTATCTTCACAGGCCGAGAAGAACTCTTGCAGGAGCTTGGAAAGACTCTTGAGGGTGATTACTCACTCGAGTCAGACACTGTGCAGAAACGATTCGTGATACAAGGGCTCGGCGGCTCGGGCAAGACGGAGTTTTGTTGTCGGTTTGCTCAAGTCAATCGACAGAAGTGAGTTATGGATTGGTACAACAAGTATACATGACCACGATTAACACATGCGTACAGGTTCTGGGGTGTCTTCTCAATCAATGCCGCTTCGCACGAAACTGCGAAAGAGGGCTTCGCCTTGATCGCCGAGATAGGTGGCGTTGAACCCAACGAACGCGCTGCCAAGGCATGGCTCGCCAGCTTAGAAGTTCCATGGCTCCTTATCATCGACAACTCAGACGACCCTTACCTCAACATTGCAGATCTCTTTCCCGCTGGCGAGCGAGGCTTTATTCTCGTGACCACTCGGGTCCCGGAAAATACCAAGCATGGCACCGTTGGACGAAAATCATTCGTATTTGAGCAACTGGAGAGCCGTGCTGCGACACATCTGTTACTAAAAGCAGCCCAGGTTGAGAGCCCGTGGGACACGAAGACAATGGACGGAGCGGGCAGGATCACCAAAGCTCTTGGCTACCTCCCACTTGCTCTTATCCATGCAGGATCCGCAATCGCGAATCGGTTGTGCGAGCTTGGAAGCTACCTCGAATACTTTGAGACGGTCTGGGATAATATCCGCCAAACGAAAAAGCAGACAAGAGCGAGAAGGCCCAGGCATCCTGATTCGGACGATAGCGAAGATGACCAGACATATATGGGTGTGTATTCCAGCTACGAAATATTGTACAGAAGACTGGAAAGGGGAGCGGGGGAGGAGAGGACCAGCCGTAACAGAGATGCCATTGACCTGCTTAGAATATTCTCCTTCTTCAATCGCGAGAATATCAGACTTGACCTGCTTATCGCTGCAGCAAGGAACACTGTACCGAAGCCCGTGGGAAAAGATGATAAGCCGAAGCCATGGACACAAAGGCTGAGAGAGTTAACTTTGAGGGAGTTGCTATTTGCATTACGGATCGAAGTGTTGAAGGATCGAAGTCAGCCAGTGTTGCCGCAAATGCTCCGCGATGTCCTCGATGAAAGCATAACAATCCCCGAGTTTGAATCACGGCTTCGGAGTGGAATGAAGGTGCTGACTCAATACTCATTAATCACCTATCAGGAAGCGACCCACAGCTACGCGATGCATCCCTTGGTTCACGTCTGGGTGCGCGAGAGGCCACAAATGAGCTTAGGAGAAAAGGCCATCTGGGCGCAGGCTGCGAAGAACACCATAACTAACAGCATCTCACTCCCGCTGCAAGGAACCCCTCCCAAGGAAGAACTCGAGTTCCATAGGAGCCTGCTGCTTCACATCATGAACCTGCGCAAGCGGCAAAGCGAGATCGTGGCCAAGATCCGAAAAAATCAGACGCGGTTCTTCAGGATCTGGCCAGTGGTCGTCCCCAAGTCTGATCTCGAGGTGGTCGATCGCAACCAAGCACTGCAATGCGGAAAGTTCAGCTATGTATACACCATATGTGGCAAATGGGACGAAGCCCTGGCACTCCAGCAAGCAGTGAAAGACTTTCTCGTGCCGAATCTCGGGTGGGAACATGAAGCCTCAATACGGATTTGCAAGTATCTGGCAAGGACGTACTTGCTCAAGGGACGTTTCAACGAGGCAGGAACCCTGAATGAGCAGGTGCTCCAAGCAGCAATAAACTCCCTGGGAGAAGGACATCAAATAACACTCGAGATAATGGACAGCTTGGGGTCTATCCGCGTTCTGCAGGGCCGGTTGCCGGAGGCCGAAGAGATGCATTCACGAGCCATCCAAGGAATGCGCAAGACGCACGGATCGGATCACCCAGACACCCTGTCTGCCATCGACAACCTCGGCGCGGTCTTCTGGCACAAATTCGAGTTTGACAAGGCTGTAGAATGCCACTTGGAGGCGTTGAAAGGGATGAAAACCAAGTTGGGACCCACGGATGAGCGAACGCTAGCTGCGAAAGAGAACATTGCGATGGCCTACCGCGAGATTGGCGGGGCGTATCTAGACGAAGCACACGCGCTTATGGAGGAGGTCCTCGAGGAGCGCACCAAGTTACTGGGGCGGGAGCAGCCATTCACGCTGATAGCAATGTCAAACCTTGCGTACGTCAAGCACACGATGGGCGATCACGAGGAAGCAGAACGCATCATTAGAAAGGGATTGCCCGTGGGAGAACGCAACCTTGGGGAAACCCACCACGGCGTCCTAGCCGCCAAGTTGCGCTTAGCAATCATCCTCACGGCGCAGAAACGGTACGAAGAAGCCAAAGCCATCTTCAAGTTCGTGCTCGACCGCGACAAGTACGCCGACTCCGTGCGAACAGATGGCGCCATCAAGGGCTACCACGGTTCGTGGATCTTTGCCTTCTACCAGTACGTGCTGTTCTGGGAGCATCAGGGGAAGGTCAAGGAGGCGCTCGATGCGTGTGAGGAGCTGTGCAAGGTGTTGGAGAGCTCGACGCATCGCATTCGCAAGATTGTGTTTGATAAACGAGAGGATTTGACGAAGAGGTTTGCTTTCCCTCTTTTGTAATCGTGCATCCTTGGTTGCATATTGGGTGATCACTGAATCTAGGTTTGTCTCGCGGCCTTTTCGAGAAAGAAAAGAGTCCGAGGGGATTTACCACATGCTAGTGACAGCAAGAAGGTCTCCAAGCCCCTTATCCCGTATACGATATATACCCTCTAGATAGTTAAAGTCCTAGCCATATAACTGATTACCGCGGTTTTAGCTACTGAATTTAACTAGTTTTATTAATATTTTACATAGCCTCGACTATTTATTAAACTTTACTTATAAGTATATATGCCTTAATTTACTTTATATAATAACTTCTAATATCTGCTTTTAAAAATTACTAGTTATTATTTTTAATTATTCTAATAATCTAAATCCTTAATCTAAAAACTAGAAATAATCTCTTATTAATTATAATAAGCCTTATTTATTTTTATTTTAAAGCTATTTTTAGTTATATAAGTTTTTTTTTATTCTTAACTTTTAATAATTATTATATTTTATTATTATTATATAAAACTATAGTCTTATTATAAGATATTTATTAATAAATAATAAAATAATAAAACAAATTAATAAATTATAAAACTAAAATATTAAATTTAATATAAAACTAATTTTTATCTCTTTTATAAGATTTAGAGAAGCCTTTATTATATAAAAGACTCTAATAATATATATATATAATTAAAGAACTATAG
Source organism: Hyaloscypha bicolor E (assembly GCF_002865645.1). NCBI lineage: Eukaryota > Fungi > Ascomycota > Leotiomycetes > Helotiales > Hyaloscyphaceae > Hyaloscypha > Hyaloscypha bicolor. The sequence continues at coordinate 48,814 of NW_020194519.1, read as the reverse complement.
GCCTAAAATCTATAATAAAATTAGTAATATAAAAAAACTTACTAATTTCTCTAATTAATATTCGAAATTAATTATATATAATATAATTTTATATAATTCTATATATATTATAATTATATTTCTTTTTAAGAATTTTATTTATAAGATCTATTAATTTATTTAATTAAAATAAACTTCTAGTATTTAAAAAATAGTTTTATTAATATAATTTAAATACTAAATATAAAAATTATTTAATTAAATTAGAGCTAAATAAATAAAAAGAAATAATAATTATATTTTAAATATAAAAGCTAGCTAATAATTATAATTTTATTTAGAAATAGAGCTGTATCTCCTATAATAGTTCCCAATGGTCATTGTGTTCACTCCGTTCTAATTATTTTCTCATTTTGTAATCAATTATGTCTGTCTATGCCAGGTTTCCCCTCAACCATACACCCATCAACGTATCTCTCTTCGCCAATCCAATGCAACCTCTCGGCGGTCTCATTAATCAACCCACCGAACTATGAAGCCCTCTCATATCGGTGGGGAGACCTAAAAATTAGATCTACCATTCAGCTTGAGAACCAAGATTTTTCGATCACCACAAGTCTCAAGGAAGCCCTCGTACGTCTGCGAGACCGAACAAGGCCCATGAAATACTGGATCGACCAAATCCGCATAAATCAAGGCGATTCATCAGAAAAAAATCGCCAAGTTCCCCTTATGGGTGAAGTGTACTCAAAAGCCGGGATCGTGAAGGCCTGGTTGGGGGAAGAAGCGGAGGAGGGTGAAAAGGCGTTTAGACTATCTGAACGTTGGTACAATACTATGAAGATGTTCCATAGTCTATTTCGAGAAGTGGCATCCCGGAATCGACAACAAGCTGTCTTGTTTGTAAGCAGTGTGGGAAATGAGTAGAGTAGAGTAGAGTAGTGGGCCCTACTCATATTCTACTCAAATAAATTTCTCACTACTCATACTCTACTCAATACTCTACTCAACTACTCTAGAATATTCTAGAGTAGTTGAGTAGTATGCACGTGATGTTACACGTGATGTTACACGTGACATGCTAGCCTAATTAGATAAGGCTCCGGGGTGGCCCGAGTCTAGCGCTACTGCACTGCCCAATCAAGTAGTAGCAAGGCTTGGTAAGCAAGGTAGTACCTTAATATATTCTTAGGCTTCCTTAGCTATTAAGGGCAAACTCTTCTCTCAAGGTACTCTTATTATTTAAATTATATAATAGACTTAATAAGAGTACTATTAAGATAATATCTTACTCAAAAAGCTGGGAGTTATTTAAAGACGAATTAGAAGAAGTAAAATGTGAGGCTCCCAATATAGCAGGGTGCTACGCAAGTAGTCAAGGTAAAGGGGTGGAATATAGAGTAAAGTATGGAGTGAAGCATGGAAGTATATTAATTCCAAGAACTGGTTCTTAGTAATAAACTAATCGATGCCCATTTCCAAAGCTCGCATGCCTCCATATATAGAATGTCACGATAAGGTGATATTGCAGTGGTGGTAAAGAGCTTGAATTGAGCTGAAGGCTGTGTGCCGGGCTAAAAGCACTGGCTACACGCTAAGTCACGTGCAGTGGCACCACGTGACTGGTGCCACGTAACATAGAATCTAGTGTTCCGCTGGATGTACGGAAGCACTAGTCCTAATTAGGGAGTGCGATCCCACATAAGCACTAGCCTAATTAGGCTACCAAATCCAGCTGGACGATCGTTAAGGTGCGCATCACATAAAAGGAGAAGAAAAAAAGCAGGAAAAGAAAGATTTCGAGGAGGGAAATCTGGTTTTTATAGAAGAAAAGTGGTATTTAAGTAGCCTTATATAAGCTCTAGCTTAAATTATATAGTACTGCTTAATATGTGCCTTATTTATTTATTAATAATTAAATAAATATTGATTTTTTATATTTATATAACTTGCACGTGACTACTCTTGAGTTACTCTAGAGTAGTACTCTACTCTACTCTACTCAAGTACCATATTACGCTACTCAAACTCTACTTTACTCTACCCAAGACTACTCTAGAGTAGCTTGAGTAGCTTGAGTAGTTTTTACCCACACTGTTTGTAAGGATGGCCGGGCCAATTGTGGTGGACGTTTCCAACTTACAGGCTTTCGTTCAGTTGATCATTCGCGAGTACTGGAGACGCGTTTGGATGATTCGGGAGATTGGTCGAGCGAGGCAATGCATTGTCTTGTCTGGGCCCAACAAAACGGACTTGAAATCATTGATGGCAATGTCTGAGCTAATTGCCGATTTCGATGGAGAGTTCTTTCAAGGCGTATTCGACCGCGGGGTCTCCCAGTTTTATCAGTCAATTCACAGCACGCGATTTCTTCTCTCGTTCAATCAGGCTTCGGATTGGTATATTGCGGTGCCAAACAATCCAGACGTTGTTACTGTCGAGACCATTTTGGGCTCAACGGGACATTTTGGACATACGAATCCCCACGATAGGATATACGGACTTCTTGGTGTACATGTCTTTCGGGAAATCTCAACTTAACGGTGGACTACACGCGACCACCGGAGAGAACTCTTATGGAACTGGCTAAGGAGTTACTTGACCAAAGGTCAAGCCTGCGCTGGCTGGGATTGCTTTCAAGACGTCGACAAGTTGGCCCCGAGAGTGAGTTACAGCTTCCATCCTGGATGCCAGATTTCAAAGGGGGCAGCAACCTGAGAATCTGTCATGACACAGCAGAGAGTATTGCAGAGCGGTTTCGGAGACCCAAAGCATCTATCGACTTGGAAACTGGCACTCTGACTGCCAAAGGTGTGCTATGGGATAAGGTGCAATCCGTTCACTTTGAAGAGGGAATAGATGGATGGTCTAACGCGTACCCTGCGCCGTGTAAGCGCATCCTCTGTTGGTTGATGGCCGCCGCGCAACGCTGTCAACATACCTATCCGACGGATGTTTCGAGGCTTCAAGCATTCGCCAGGACGTTTTTCGCAAACTATCAAGTGGATGAATTTCAGGTCTTCGCCTGAGCTTTGACGGAAATTATCTTCGATTTGTGTGGAAAAGAACGGGAGCACATCTCAAGAAGCCAACAGCTGGGAGGAGATATTATTAGGGACGTTCGAAATATCTGCTGGGTAAGTGGACTGTGTGCAAGCAACGGTCCACACGAAATTATTCTATAATCTTTCTGGGGCAGTTCAACTCCTGCGCTCGCAGATGGTTGGGTTTTCCCTGATCATCCTCTTCACGGACCTGACCCGAGAGGTAACCATACCTTTGTTAACACGATCGTACAAAGAGTAGCCGGTGACCAAGCGCGCTTCATAGTAACAGAAGGGGGATACATGGCATTTGGATCGTATGTTATGAGGCGAGGCGATTTGATTTGTTATCTGTATGGCTCGGCTGTGCCCTTGATTATCCGACCAGATAATGGTCACTACATTGTGGTTAGACCGTGTTTTCTATACGGGATCATGTAAGGAGAGGCGTGGAGGGAAGGCAGTGATGTTAGGACATTTGAGTTTCATTAATAACAGATAAACTCAGAGAGGAGAGCGGACCTGAACTTTATGTTATAAACACGTTGGGACGATGTAAAGTATTCTTCTCTATTCAATATATATACTTTATATATACAAATATACAAGCTTTCTCTTTGCTTTGCATTATATAATCGATCCTTTCCTTTCCCATTTTGACTCGATACTGACGTCGATGCGCAAAATACTACCACCATACTCCTTCAAATGCCATTATTCCCCCATCCTAAGTAAAGTGAATTGAAGCCCAGGGGCCTGATTACATATCACGATCTTCATTTCTTCTTGCCAGTTGGATCAGATCCTCATTGCGGAACAGAACAGTCCCTATCGGGGGTTTTTGTAACGATGTTTTGCCCGACAAAGTACCGACTGCCCCACCTCCCCTTCTGTCTTGAGAAGCCGAACCCAGAGGCATAGCCATTCAAGCTAGCACCTCCAATTCCTGGCCTCCATCGCAGCAGACGATGCATCGGAACGCCCTTGCCGCTCTCACTCCAACTCCATCGGTGGCAGCGAGCTAAAACCAGCCGCTAACTCATGCGGCAGATATCCAGCATTCAACTCCTTCGCCGCTGGGTCCTTCGTCGCCAATTCTTTTGCAGCCGGGTTCGCATCCATTTCTCGCGGGGGAGCAGAGTCGGTTTGTCTTTTTCGAGCGGCTTTGCGTTTTCGATGGAGGAAGAAGAGGAGGGCTAGGGCTAGGAGGATGAAGACGGGGATCACGACGGCGATGGCGGCTATTCCGCCTGTTGAGAGGCCTTGTTGCGATGGTGAGGGGGTGGGCGAGGGGGAGGAAGAGGAGTTCGTGGTGCTCGACGGTTGTGGTTGTTGGGGGATGGTTTGGTTGAAGGGCATAAGGAAACTGGATTGTTTCTTGTTAGATTGATTCGTCTCTGCGGAGAGGAGATGCGAGGAATAGATGAAAGGAGGAGGCTACCTATCGACAGTATGGACTACGCCATTTGCAGTCATGTAATCGGTCTGGAGGATCTTCGCCGAGTTGATGTAGGTATCATTTCCGAGCCTCGTGATAGTCAAATTGTCCCCCTGGTGACTCTTCAATACTGTCCCATTCACAAAGCCTGGGCTATATAGAACGGTGTTAGGGACTAGGTGGTAGTTGAATAGTGAGGTGAGATTATCTGCAGCTATTGTCGTTGAAACACCATTGAACCAATCGAGTGCAGCTTGTGTATTAGGCAGAAAAAATGTCATGTTGGGCGTAAATGTGGCAAAGTTGGCAAAAGCGATAATTCCTGTGGTATCCACTGAGAGATACTATTAAGAATTAGTGCCACGGTTCTTGATAAATGTAAAGGTAGTACGCAGGATCAAGTTGCCTCTATAAACACCTCACACATATCAAAATGAATAAAAGCAAAGGACTCACATTTGCTTTGTTCAGAATCGCAATCAAGTAGGACATATGCGCCTGCGCTACAAGATTTATAATCTGTTGCGGAATACTGAGCACTGAGTTGATAACTTGGACGAAGCCATTCAAACAAACAATGTCCTGTCGAGAGTTTAGTGTTACGCGCAGATGTTTAAATGCATACATACCTTCTCGTCAGAAGCGATAGTTGTAACAGTTTTGTTATCCGAGAGAATCTCAGGATCACCTCCAGGCCCATTGATCAATTCAACTCGCTGGCCGCCTGGAACGATTGTGACATTTGAATATGAGGAATTAGTAAGGCTCGTGACCACGAACTGAGGCTCGTTGGTGAAATCTATCGTTGGCCAGCTTCCGTTGAGGATATGGTATGACAAAGTAGCCTCGATAATGTCTGCACTAGGAGTGCTATTGCCATATGCCGTGGAAATCCATTGCGCGATGGCATCATTCGTTGGCGCTAAGAAGGTAAAGTTTTTCGAGTCATGAAGTAAATTGTAAAGGTTGGACGAGCTGTTGACAAAGGAGAAGAGTTTACTGAGGACGGGAATGCCCTCTAATGTCGGGATGATGGAGGACGGGAGATTCTGCCGAGGTTTCCGCGAAGCCATCGAGACTTCTGAGCGCGGAAGGAGGAAGAAGTGAACACGGAGATGTGAGAGTATCTCGGTCGTTTGGACGATCGAGCTCTGAGAGCGGCGCAGATATGATGCAGAAAACGATACCGAATGCGACGACCATGCGAGCAAACATACGGATGCGCGACGCTTGGCAGCTCATGTTTGGGAAGTGGGAGGGCGTGGGTGATATCTGGCATTCAGCCTTAACCGCCGCTACGCCAGAAGGAGCGCCTCGCGTGCGGATAGGAGGATCTAGCGAGTGAGATACTTCATATACGGGTACGGATGAGTTCCATGGCCAGTCAGAGGCCAGTCCGCAGATAGATCTGACATGCGTGAAGATCAATGGATTCGATTGGTTCAGCCCGCGAAATTTCGTGTACTCCCTACAGGGGTGTTTAAATGTAAACCAGTACTTAACTACATACAGCAAGAAAGGCTGACACCGAGGGAGGTGACTGGTCAGACTACCCTGCGATTCTAGCTAGTTCGCCGATAAAACCCTTGTAAACAGGTGACTGGTCAGACCACCCTGCGATTCTAGCTAGTTCGCCGATAAAACCCTTGTAAACAGGTGACAATTAACATTTATTTCAACGTGTAGGTAGTAGGGAAGGTTCAGCGTAGACCCAAAGGAGAAAAGGAGAAAATATCCTGGTTGCCGAAGGTCGTCGACTTGCACGCGGCCCAGTAGAAGGGTTCCCTGGTCAACCGGCCACCCTAGTCAACCGGCCACCCACAAATCAACCTACTCACTAATTATTTTAGCATGCAAGTTTGGTAGATCGATCTTTAGTATAGCAATAATCCATATAGCAATTTAAACTGCTTTTGTAAGTTTATTCGTCGCAATTTTTCCCCTTCAAATTAGTGATTAAAATCAGGTTTAAAGCCTGAATTTACAGGCGGCCTGCCATACTAAAAATTTAGCGAGGAACACCAAAAAATCTCAAAAAGCTATATTTCGTAGTTTGCACCATAATCGTGAACTTCTTTTTACTCTAATATGCATTTTCTTAGACCTATTAATCTAAATTATGTATATCTTTAGTTTTAGCCAAAAATATTACGTGGTTGAATTATAAAATGATTATTTCAAGTGGCCGGTTGACCAGAGAACCCTTCCAAGCAGAGACGGCCTCAGCAACCCGGCCACCCACATGTTGGAACAGCAGAGTCGCGAGCCGCGGTGGCTTTTGGGGGCGATACAGGATGCTTCTTGAGACGGGTCGCCATCGTCTGATAATTTCAGGGAGGGTGTACCTTGAAACTCCTGGGGTGTGGGTGTGATGTGGGTGTTTGGTATTGGGTATTGGGTGTGGGTATGGGTGTAGGTATTTGGTGGAGGCATTCCAGGTTTGCTTTCCTGGTAGGCTCGAAGGTTTCACCTAGGGATAGCCTAATTTATTAAATTTATATAAATAATATTAGTCTGGGCTAATAATAAATATATTATATTTATATAGAATTTATAGTATTTATATAATATTAGTATAAAAAATAGGAAAAACAGAGAGAAAATAGAGATACTTAATTAATATTAAGAGATATTTAGATAATTATATGAAATTCTATCTATAAGTAATAGTAATTATAGTAACTCTATTAATCCAGAGTAAGTTATAGCCTATTTAGGAAGAATACCTATAAATAGTATTATTTATTATAATATTAGTTTTCTCAAATACTTATATATACTACCCCTAGTTTTATCTAATATCCGGCTAAAAGTTTACTTAACCTTAATAATAATATAAAAAAATAAAGAAAAAGAATTAATAATTATAATCTATAACTTAATTATAGTTATCCTAAAAATATTTGGAATTTTCCGAATATATTAGGGAAATTATAAATCTTTTAGTATTTCTTATTTGGGTAGTTATTAGGTAATTTCTTTTTTTTAATAGTTAGACTTAATATTATACTAAAGGAGCTCTTCTTTTTACTCGGGGAAAGTAAGTTATTCCAGAAAGCAAGTTATTCCGGAAAGTAAATTATTCCGGAAAGTAAAATATCTTATACTAGCCTTTTTTATCTTTTAAAAAACAATAATAGAAATAAGCTATATAAAATCTAATTAATATATTTTATTCGTAATATTATAATTATATATTATATATTTAAGAGTTAAAGTTTAAAATAAAAGAATAAAGTTTATAATTAAATAAAAGTTATAATTATATTATATATAATAAACTTCAAATATTAATTAGAGAAATTAATAATTCTTTTATATTATTATATTATTATTAATTATATTATAGGTTTTAGACTTATAGGTTTTTAATTATATATATATTATTAAAGCTTTCTATATAATAAAGGCTTTTTAAAGTTTTATAAAAGAAATAGAAATTAGTTTTATATTAAATTTAATACTATAGTTTTATAATTTATTAATTTATTTTATTATTTTATTATTTATTAATAAATATTATATAAAATATATAGTTTTTTATTAAATTTATTTTTATAAAAGAAATTAATTAAATTAATTCTAATATAAATAATAATAAAAGCTTATTTTATATTTTATTATATTTTATAAAAACTTTATTTATAAGCTTATTTTTTTTAATAATTTTTATAAAAGAATTTTTTAAAATAAAAAAATAAAAAATTTCTTTTTTAATAAAATAAATTTAAAAAATAAATTTAGATATAAAAAACTTTTTAGGATTTAAATATTTAATTTATATTATAGAAAGTTTTTAAAAAATAAAGAACTTTTATATATTTCTAAAAAAATAATTTTTAGATTTTAATTTTAAATTTATAATAAATATTTTTTTTTAGAAATAAATCTTATAATATTAAAAAGACTATAATAAAATAATATTTATTAAAAGTAATTTAAGACTTATTTAATTAATATATTTTAAATATTTCAAATTTATTAATAAAATAATTACTAAATTATATATTTAAATAATTAGTTTTAAAATTAATTAAAATTTATATTTTAAAAAATATATATATATTTATTTTTAAATAATTTAAAAAAGTTAAAAAAAGTTAAAATAATAAAATTTAATAAAAATAATTTAATTTTTAAAAACTTTAATTTAATAAATTCTAATTTATAAAATTATTTAAAAAAAAGAATAAATTCCGAAAATTATATAAAAAGGTTATAAATAATATTTAGGTTTTCTTTAGATTTTATTAAAATATAAATTTTATTTTAAATATAATTTATTAAATTTATAAAAATATTATTTTAATTATAAATTAAAAAATTATAAGTTTAATTTTTATATTATTTATTATAAAATATATAAAAAAAATATTATAATAAAATAAAAACTTATATAAAATAAAATAAAATAATATATATTATATAAAAGTTTAAATATTTAATTATAAAAATAAATTATATATAAAAAAACTTTAGCTTTTATTATATAATTAAAACTTTAAAATTATTAAAATAAAATAATTTTAATAAAATATAACTTATTATATTATATTATATAAAAAACTATATAAAACTATATTTTTTAAATTAATAAAGTTTTTAATATTTTTAAAATTAGAAATTTTTAAATCTTTATTAAAATTATAAAATTTTAAGAAATTTTTATATTTAATATTTTAGAAATATTTAAATATTTTTAAAGTTTTTTTAAAAAAAAGAAATATTAATTTATTATATTAAAAACTTTTATTTAATATTATTAAAACTATATAATAAAATAAAAATTTATTAATTATTATATATATATAATATTTATTATTTAGAATAATTATATTTATTTTTAATTAAAAATAAAATATAAAATATAAATTTAAAATATAAATTAAATTTTTTATTAAATTTTTTTAAAATTAAATTTTTAATATTATTAAATTATATAAATATATATATTTATTATTTTTTTATATAATTTATATATTATATAAAAATTATAAAAATTTAATTATATTTAGCTAAAATAATAAAGCTATAATTTTAAATCTAATTATTATTAAAGAAATTATAATTTAATTTAATATTATTAAATTTATTATATATTTTTAAAATATTTATTTCTAGTTATATTAATCTTATTTAAATAATTATATAAAATAATATATTATTTTAATATTTAAAACTTAATTTTTTAGAAAGTTTTTTTTAAAAATACTTTTTTATAATAATAATATAAATTTATTTTATAAATATTTTAATTTTTTATAATTTTAGTTTTATTAGAATTTTATTATATTTATTTATTATATTTAAAAAATTTTATATTTTTTAAAAAAATATTTTTTTCTAATTATAAAATAAATTATTAGTTTAATATATTTAAAAAAAAAAAGCTATTATAATATTTTAAATCTAAAACTAAAATATTAAAAATATATAAATATTTAATATATTTAATAATTTAAATATAAATTAATTATAAATTATAATTATTAATATATATATTAAAATAATATAAATTAGATTTTAATTAAAAATAAAATTATATTATTAATTTATATATTATTTTTAATTATAATAAAAAAATAAAAATAGAAATAGCTTTAATTTTAATAATAAAACTTATTTTTAAATATAAAAAAAATTCTAAAAAAAAAAAACTTTTAATTTTAAATAAAATAATAAATAAAAAATAAAAATAAGAAATAAAAATAATTAAAAATAATAAATTATATATATAATTTATAAAAAATTTTTAAAAAAGAAAAGAAATTAAATAAAAATTAAAAAATTAAAAAATTAAAAAATTAAAAAATTAAAAAATTAAAAAAATTAAAGAATTAAAAAATTTAAATTTATTATTATTATTATTATTTTTAATATTATAATTTCTAAATATTTAAATATTTTATAAATATATATAATATATTTAAAATATATTTAAAAAACTAAATATTATAAAATATATATATTATATTTATAATATTTAATTTAATAAAATTAAATAATATATAAATAATAAAAATAAAACTAAAAAAGCTATTATTATATTATTATTAATATTAAAATTCGAATTTGAATTATATTTATTATTATTAATTAGCTTTTTTCAAATTTTGGGTTTTAAATTAAAAATTATATTTAAATAAAAAATTAGTTTTTTAAAAAACTTATTAATAAAAGTTTTAAATAATTTTTTTTATAATTAATTATAAAAGAAATTAGTAAAATTAATATAATTAAAAATAAATTTTATTTTATTATTTATAAATATTTTTAATAATATTAAAAAAATATTTTTTTTATTTTTTTTATTTATAAAAATTAAATTTAGGCTATATTAAAATATTATATTAAAATATTATATTAATAATTTAGAAAATTATTAAAAAATTATTAAAAAATAAATTTAATATTAGAAATTTATAATACTATTTTTTAAATATAAAAGAAATATTAGAAATAGTTTAGTTTTAAAATTATATAATATAATTTATAATTTTTATTAATTATTTATATAAATTTAAAATTATTATATAAATATATTATTAAATTAAATATTATTTAAAAGAAATATATAATAATTAATATAATATATTTTTATTAATTTTATAATAAAATTAAAATTAATAAATATTATATAATTAAATATAAAAAAAAAATTAATTAAAATAAGAAATTAATATATAAAATATTTAAGAAACCTAATATTAAACTAAATTAAAGAACTTATATATAATTAAAAAAAATTATTATTTTTTATATTTTTAAAAAGAATTTAATATTAGTATAATTATTTTTTTAATAATTATATATATAATTATAAGATTTAAAAAATATAATTATATAATTTTATATTTTATTTAATTAAATAAATTTAGAAATTATATATTAATATTATAATATTATATTTTTTATTTTTAAATAAAAATAATTTTACTAATTTATATATTATATATTATATTATATAATTCTAATAAACTAATATTTATAAATATAGTTTATTTAAGTAATTTAAAATAAATAATAATTTAGAACTTTAATAAATTAAAAATTTATAAAATTATTATTTTAGTTTATAATTTTAAAAATAATAATATAATTAAAAGAAAATATTTATTAATAATTTAAATTTTCTTTTTTTTATAATTAAAAAAAAAGTTTTAAATAAATTTATTATTATATATTTTATTTATTAATTAAATTATTATATATAATTTATTTTATTTTATTTTCTTTTATATAATTTATAATAAAAAAACTATATTATTTATAAAAATATATTTTTTAATTTAAAAAATATTTAAATAAAATAAGATTTATATTATAAAACTAGATTTCTAAATTTGGAAAATAAAATAAAATAGTTTTTAATTTAAGAATTTTAAACTAAAAAAAAGCTTATAAATATAAGAGTTTAATATTCTAAATATTATAACTATAACTATTATTATAGTTATATAATATTAAATTTATTAATAAAATAATAAAATATAATATTATTTTTTTCTTTTATATATAATAAGATAATTAATAAATTACTAGATTCGGGGAATTTAAATACTACTTTTAAGAGCTAGCTAACTAATTTCTTATTATTCCTATATTTCCTAAACTCTAGTTACTATATCTCCTATAGCCCTATATAGCCTGAGATATTAAATATAATTACTTAAACTTTTCTTATATTTATTTTCTTTATTTTTATTTTTATTTTTTATTTCTAAATATAATAAAATATTATTTTCCCGAAAATAGTAATTCTTTAATTTATAGCCTAAAATATATTTAAGTATTTCTATTATTTCTTATTTAGTCTTTTCTTATTCTTTCTTTTTATTATTTCTTACTATTTACCTTTTTTTCTTTATTTTTATACTTTTATTTTTAAAAACCTTTCTTTTTTACTAATTTTATACTTTTTTTTATTCTCGAGTTCTTTTATAAATTACTTAATATTTCTTTATTTCTTACTTATTATTTACTAATATTTTCTTTAATATACTATAGCTTAATTATAATATAATAAAGATCTTTTATTTATAAATAATAAAACTAATAATATAATAAATACTAATATAAATAGCTTATTTAATTATAGTAATAATAATAATAATAAAATAGATATTATAAATATTACTAATATAAATAGCCTATTAGAAATTAATAATAATTTAGATAATAATATATTACTTTTTAATAATAAAATATAATACTTTCTCGAATATTATTTTACTAAAATAATAAACCTTAATATATAATAGTTCCGGTAATAGTAATATAATTCAAAAACTTAAGATTAGCTTAACTAGATAAAGAAATACTATATTAAGTAAAAGAAATATATATATTACTAGTACTAAGGCCTTTTACTAATCTTATTATTCTAGATACTATATTTTTATTAAAGAGAATCTAATCTAATACTTCTAAAAAATTAATACTTAGTTTCTCTATAGCTTTTTATACTAGATTTATAACTAGTAATAAAAAAAGAAAAAATAGAAATAATCTAGTATTAGATATATAAGCTTATTAGAAATATTCTAGAAATAATACTAGCTATAGTATAAGCTTAAAATAAGTAAAAAGATTAATAAAATAGTCTAATAATAGAATTAAAATATAAGCTATATCTAAATAGCCCTTATAATTCTCCTAGCTATTTAGGGATTTGGATTCTATTACTAATAAAAGTCTAGATAATTAAGATTATAACTAAGAAAAAAAGTCTAAATAATATAAAATAGTCGAGTATAATAATATATATTAGGAACTTTACTAAGTTTATTTATATATTTCTAGTTATAATATAAATAATTTTTATAATTAGCTAGCTTTAAATCTAATTAATTCTCTTTTACTAGCTTATAAGTATTATAAGTAACTAACTAGAGGCCCTAGTAGAATTCTACTTCTAATATCTCGAGCTAATCCTAATCCGGAATTCATATATAGACTAGCCTCGACTTTTTATTAAGCTAACTAGCAAGTATACTAAGAGTTATTTTAGTATAAAAAATATATAAATCTAAGACTCTAATTCCCGTATATTAACTAGCCTTATCCCGTTCTACTAATTATAGTAAAGTAATACTTTTCCTATTTCCGAGATTATCTTTAATCTAATACTTGTCCTTAGTTTCTATATTTTCTTACTTGGTATATTCTTTAAGATACTAGCCTTTAAGTTTCTAAGTATTAATTTCCTAGAGAGATTCTATAGCCTCGATATCCTAAATAGACTAAATAAGTAATAGCTACTACTTCGGGAAATACTTAATAAGTAGTTTATTTTCTATTAGGCCATTTATAAAATATATAATATCTGTATTATTTACAAGCTCTAGCTCTTATTAGACTTAGTATAATACCGGATAAAGAAAGGCAGCCAGATTACGGGCTTTACTAAGATTATAAAGCCGTATTATCTTTATAACTCGGCTATTAAGGGGCTAAATAAGAGTTATATATACTTCTTTTCTATTCTTTTTATACGGGTATATATACTAATACGAGATACTTAATATAATAGATATTAGTAATTCTATATAAAACCTTATTCTCTAGTATTCTAGTATTAATACCTTCCTTAAATACTACCTTAATTAGAGGATTAATATTAACCTTTTAAAGATCTACTATAGTATATAGCTGGAGAAGGAGCTAATGCGGTTTGCGTATTTAATAAGCCAGTTAATTAATCCCCGGTGGCTATAGAAGTTAATACTATAGTAGTCCGTATCGGTCAAGTACCTTCCGTATATTATAAAGTTAGCCTAGTATACTAACTGACTCTCGGGGGCTCCCGAAGGCAGCCCGCAAGAGGAGAAGTACTAGAGAGCTTGTCGACGCCTGTAAAACGAGATAGTATAGTAGCGGAGGCTATTCCTGGTTAAGATTATCGACCGCTTCAAGAAGGAGCAGCCGGTAATTAATAGCGAACGGTAACTCTCCGGCGTACTACGGTATAGAGGAGGAGAGGTCTCATTTCTATATTTGGCGTAGCAGGCCCACCGGCAGCGGTGTTCCTATAATCATCGAGGCGGAAGGGCAGGCGCGGTCGGAGCGCGACGTTGTACTGAGCCAGGTGATCTCATCCGTAATGTCGCATAAGAGGCCGACGAAGTGTTTCTTGTATCTTGGAAACTAGCAGTTGGCGATACGCGAGAGGATCCGTAATTATACGACCCCTGGTTCTCTTAGCAGGCACTTTCACAACAGACACATTAAGAAGATGTTGGCGCAGTAGCAGATGGACTGTGGCGTTTGCGACATGAGGCTTTTGTATCGGATATATCTCCTAAACCACGCAGAGCGCTTTTATGGAACCGTCTTACGGCGTGTTATTTTGAATTAATACCAGATCACATATCACTTGGGCCGCAAGTAGATACCAAGGTAATGCGCTTTCTGCGGGGGTCTCGGCGGCATGGGCTGTTTATTTCCCACGGTTATTATCCAGCTCTTTCCTTTAGGGTTCTTAAATATTATCTCGTCTCTATAGCGTATTGGGGTCTCAGTTTATTATTTGAGACAATTGGTCTATTTATTTGAGATGTATATATATATAATCATTATAGTTTTTTGTGCTTTAATAATCTGACTTATATCACAAACATTAGCCCGGTAAACCGTCCCTTAACCCCTATCTACTAGCCCCTCCTCTGCCCTGAGCTTTCGCTCTGCCCTACTCCGATATGGAATGATGCTTGAGACTTGCACGCTTTGCTTCTATATCATGCGGAAGGAGGTTTACTAGTATTGGGTATGACAGTTACTAAACTCCCGTTAGTTACGCCCTTGAGACCTTTAGAAGCAAGGCTAGTGACTTGTGATTTGCTCTTTAGTCGGTAGCCAGGATGCGAGATTAATAGAATAATACGTGAAGTAACGCCCAGTCCGAAGAGAACGGATGATAAGGGCTACGTCAGCATTACAGAACTCTGCTAGGTCATAGGCCTTATTAACCAATATCGATTGCCGTCTGCTTAATCTTTCGCTTCTTCTCTTGGGTGGTTTGACAGCCATAACGAGGGAGATTATTCTTTGAAGATTGAGAGAGTGAGGTACACGGTTCTTTAAATATTCTAAGCTCACGTATCCAATGCCTGAAAATCTGCAACGAATGCTTGGAACAAACATGTCCCAAATATTGGAAGTTAGGATCCCGCGGCTATGAGAAGTTGAAAATGGAAAGTGATATCTGAAATCTGAAATCTGAAATCAGAATCAGAAACTAGGAAGTCAATTTTATGATTAGCGCCTGAATTTTGCCTAGGATACAAGGTCTGAATCCAACTTCACCTTCTGCCTCGCACAGGACCACCAGGGACCAGCGTCGTCTGACTAATCTTAATCACATGGGATCAAAGCGTACTTCGTATCAGGGGTAACAATTCCAAGACATAAAATGTCCGCTTTACCTCGAAAGGTAGTATTTTAGCAGAATACAGGTATTCTATTGGATGATTTCCCTGCTAGCGTAGAACTTGCTAGAATATGTTTTGGAACTGTTACCCCGAGTACCAAAGTAAGGTACTGGATTATGGTTATGGCATGTTCCTCTAATCCCAATCCGGGTTGGCACTGCTGCCACTCTCCTCCCAATCCCAATCCGGTTGGCACTGCTGCCATGTTCCTGTAATTCCAATCCAGGTTGGCACTGCTGCCACTATCCTCCCAATCCCAATCCGGGTTGGCACTACTGCCATGTTCCTGTAATTCCAATCCAGGTTGGCACTGCTGCCACTCTCCTCCCAATCCTAATCTGGGTTAATACTTCCCAATCCCAATCGGGGTTGGCACTGCTGCCATCTCCTCCCAATCCCAATTTGGGTTGGCAGTGCTCTAACCCCATTTGGGTTAGTACTACTGCCATTTACTTAACCTTAATTTGGGTTAGCACAATACTGCGGCAGTTATAACAAAAGTTTATTAAAAGTTACACGTGACGTCATGTGACATGTTAACCGTTTATGCTTATATATTTTCGAAAGATCTATAAAGGAATACTTGGACAAACATTTCCAAATACTGAAATCCGGGTTTAGAGAAGTTGAGAATGGAAAGTGTTCTCTATACGGATTTGCGACTCGTGCATTTTCAACAGGTATGGGAACGGGCCGCCTATTACTTTCGAGGAACGAAAAATTGACGAGCAAATAGAATTCAATTCCGGGTGAGGTCTCTTGTTTGGCTGGCGTTTGCAGGCACGCGCTTGCAGTAGCAGTGACAGGAAGCGAATGGCAAATGCTTGTTAGTCGAGAACAGCATTGTGCCGGCGCATATATAGCCAACCACGTTTCAAAGAAAAGAACATAATATTTTTTTTTCTCTGTATCTTGATTGGCTCTTCTAAGGTTGGGGTGCGGGTTTTCCTCCATTTCTAATGGTGTTACAAAAGCCGGCGCTAATTCCTCAGATATTTCTAAGACTAGTAGAATTCTACTGGTCATAGCGATCCCGCTTTCCTTCTTCCTGGATACCTCCCAGACTGGTAGAATTCTACTGGTCATACCGATCCCGCTTTCCTTCTTCCTGGATACCTCCAAGACTGGTAGAATTCTACTGGTCATACCGATCCGCCTTTCCTTCTTCCTGGATATTTCCAAGACTGGTAGAATTCTACTTAGTGTGTGTGGGCTCCGATAAGCTCGATAAGCTCCGATTAGATAATCGCGCTAATTTTTCGATAATCGATAATCGACCATCGATTACGATAATTATCGAACTAAGGCCTTGGCAATACTACAGGGCCACTACAGGGCCAATGCGCTATATTTATAGGCCTCATACCACCTTTTCTTTACTATAGCAGAATTCCGATTTAGTAAAGGCGGTATAAGGCCTATAAATATAGCGCATTAGCCCTGTAGTAGCCCTGTAGTACTACTAAGGCCCTGGACCCACTATTATTAATAGATTTAGTACTGTAAAGGCGGTCTAAGGCCTATAAATATAGCGTATTGGCCCTATAGTGGCCCTGTAGTGGCCCTGTAGTATTGCCAAGGCCCTGGGACCCACTATTATCAATGGAATTATCAATGGGCTCGCTTAATGGCTGGCTGGGCCCACTTTTATCGATGGAATTATCGATGGGCTCGCTTAATACTGGCTGGGCCCACTTTTATCGATGGAATTATCGATGGGCTCGCTTAATGCTGGCTGGGCCCACTTTTATTAATGGAATTATTAATAAAAGCGGGCCCAGCCATTAAGCGAGCCCCATTACATTAATAGTATTAGCAATAATTATATTATCTATATTATATAATAGACTATTAAATAGAAATATAATAGTATAGTAATAATAGTCTACTTTTATACTAATCTTTATACTAATCAGTTTATAATTGAACTAGAAAGCGAGATATTCATATAATAGGGCTCGCTTGATAGCTGGGGCCCACTTTTATCGACGATAATTATCGATATCAATCGTTTATCGATTGATTAGCCGATAACGATTACTAATCAATAATTACGATCGATAATTTATCGGAGCCCACACTGCTTATCGTAAATCGTAGAGATAAACAACATCCAAATAGAACAGAGAGGCTAAATAAGCAAAGATATTTTAACTTTACTGTGTCACCCGAGATGTGCACTGCCTCGCAGGAGCAGGATTCTGTGATTCAGGGGCCTGCAGCTCGTTTGTCATTTTACCCGAGCCGAGCATGGCCTCCCCACCACATATAAAGTTCCATATCCCTCCAAATTCAAACCCGACTCCCCATCAAACTTTTGGGGAAAAAAAGAAAGAAAAAATTCGGAACTAAATTATATTCACTACTTCTCCCACAATGCTCTTCCAGGATCTTCCAGCCGAACTCCTCCAAAAAATCTTGGTTCAAGCAATCCTCGCCCGTGGAGTTAAGAGAGGTCTAAGACTAAGACTTGTATGCAGTAAGTTCGTTCCTTTCCTAGTAAAATATCGTCCAATTAATCGTTGCGTCTAGAGTTATTCTCGCACAAGATCCAGCCTGCACTCTTTGAGTCGCGACTTCTAGACGACTTCTACGTAGAGGCCGTTGCGCCGAACTGGTATATCCAGAACAACCATGGCGCCAGTGCGTTCTTTCACTCCTATCTTGTATACAGAGTCCAGAACGAGACTAGCCCTCACCAGCGTCGCTTTCTCAACATCTACCAAGTCTCGGAGCGTGTATGTGAAGAAAGCAGCGCCAACGCCAACCTAGTGACTACGATAGAGACGCTCTGCTGGCCTGCGTTGCACGAAGCAATGAAACCTTCTACAAATACCAAAATAGAGAAGGACCCGTTAAGTCCAGGACTGGACCTCCTATGTGCTGCAGCATATCTAAATCTTATCCCTCTCGCTAAGAGATTGCTCCAAGAAGGCCATCGACCCACGTGTGAGAGCCACCTTTTCTCCTCGCCCATGCGACTTGCTGCGTGGGCAGGGAACGCTGATATGATGAAATTATTCCAAGAGAACTTGCCTGAGTATGATGAGAAAGGGCTACGAGATTCGCTGATGGGAGTTGCAATTCGGGGAGATATAAAGCTGGCCCGTCTTGCTACATATCCTCCCTCGCGCGCTACGCCAGATAGTACTGATATTGCCGGCCAGCAATTTGGAAATATGGATCGCCAGGAGAGTGCGGGCAATGCGCTGAGCTGTGCCCAATGGTCTACGAGGGATATTGAGGTGTACCAGTACTTCGAGAGTTTCTTCGCAAAGCCCGACGAGCTAAATTTTAATCTAACGAAACATGCTCGGCTAGGCAATCTCGAAATGACGCGGTATCTCCTCGATGAAGGCGCAGATATTAGGGGTACGATGGGTCGTTGGGGGAATCCTCTATGTGTAAGCCTTAGTTTCTCTGCGCTCTTTTGCATATTCTACATTTTCTCACAGAAGCAAACTAACTCCGGAATCTTGGCGTGTAGTGCGCGTGTCGTGGATGCCATGAAGATATCGTCGGCCTCCTGCTTGAGAGAGGGGCCAACCCGAATTACGGCGGCGATGAGGAAAGAGTACAGGGTAGGAACCCGATTGTTACCGCAGCAAAAGCAGGTAGCCTGGCTATTGTTCGTAAGCTCATTGATCATGGTGTCGACTTGAGCCTCCCCAGGCAAGGCTACTCGGCGCTGAGAGCGGCGGTGCTCCTCGAGCATACGGCTATGGTGAAGTTGTTACTGGAGCGAGGTGTTGGTTTAGAAAAGAAGGAACGATTATTAGAATTAGCAAGGTCTAAGGGCCTTGATTCGATGATTGAGGTGCTACAGGAAGAGGGGACATAGTGTAAAAGTATAACCTTAAGGAGACGATCGAAGAGAAAGAAGGGAAGAGGCTTTCGAGGATTATAAAACGGGAAATAGAAGTCGATAAGGCAGGGGCATCTCAATGCAAAGACACTTTTAAATTGCTGTACTACAGTCGGTCCGACCCAAACACGACAAAAAAAAATAAAAACCACCACCATACTAATTAGAATAAATCATATTAATTAAAACTATACTATATACACTAGGAATCAATTCTATAGTCTCAAATTTATAATATCTTTATTACTAAGGAAGTTATAATATATGTAATTAAGCGAGCAAATATTTTTGCGCTTTGTATGGTCATTTTTTACTTTAACTATCACGTGACTGCCCCCCTAAGTTGACCGCTCTTCTATAATTATATTAATATCTTAATAACCACAAATCCAATCAAGTGCCCCTTTTGCATACTTCCAATAGCTACCTCTATAAGCCTTCAGAAACGCAAGCGAGCTAATTCGACTCTTGATTCAATTACAGTTCTTACTATAGCTAAAGAAGCTGCAATCCAAGTAACCATTGACGAACGGCATGGGAAACCCTCTAATATAGAGGATAATTCTGATAAATCAGATATTGAACAAAGTAACGAAGTAGAGCTTGAAGATTCGACTCTCTTTTGGGTTTAGCGAAAGCTTATTATTGGTAGTAATGAGACGATTATTTTGGAGAAGCCTATATTCGCATAGCAAGAGCAAAGACTTACGGTATAGACTAGTAAGTTTCTTATCTTTATATTATAATATAAGTATACTAATACTATTTCCAGCTTCTAGAGGCTCGTATGTCTCCAAATTAATAAAGGAATTAGCAAAGCCATTGAGAACTCAATAAAAGCATATATACGATCAGAGGGCAAAAGATACTCAAGTCACTAGGCTTAAGACCCCTATAATCGTACCGTCTTTTAAATAAAAGAAGCTATAATTCGGCATTATTAAGGGGCCAATTAATATCCCTAGGGATATGTAATTAAGAAAAGAGTAAAGGCTTAAGGATAAAGATAATAGAACAAACGAGCTACTTATGGATACCCTTATTAGAAACGCTTGCGGAGATAACGAAGCTCTAGACATACGAATAACTTATCAGGAAGTCCTTAATAATGTGGATATAAAGCTAGCACAGATAAAAGACTTATATACTCCCTATATAATCGCTAACTTATACCTACTCCGGCAATATACCCAATAGCTCCTGAAACCAGGGCAGTATCGACTAGGGAGAATTAATGCATTGCTCTTAGTAGCTTCCAGTAATCACTGCTTTAATGATAGAAAGACACTAGCTCAGCGAATTAGGGGGTTATTTAATTACTATTAACAGTGGCATGGCATTCCACTAGAGGCTAGGGGTAGTAAAAGAAATAGTACCTCCTATCTGGATAATGAGGACGTCTTTTTAGCTTGCCATACTTGGTTAATTAATCAAGAGCTTGGAATAATATTACCAAACGATTTCCTAAATACCATTAATCAGAAGATTTTACCTCGATTATTATCGATAATCAAAAGGCTAATCTCTCGTAACATAGCTTACTTATGGCTCCCTAGGCTCGGCTTTTATTGCCATGAGACTAAGAAAGGGCTTTATATGGATAGATACGAACGACCTAATGTGATTTAGTATTATTAAGAGGTATTTTTACTATTAATAAACGAGCTTTTATCATATACAGTCCAGTACGAGGAGGATAAAGCTGGTATATGGCATACGATTCAACCTTTACTCCCAATCGGAGTTCAGGTATATGTAATATACTTCCACGATAAGAGCTATTTCTATGGTTTTAACTATAAAAAGAGCCTCTGGCTAGCAAATAGTCAGCAAAAAATGCCAGGAAAGAGCAAAGGAAGGCTAATTCACGATTCTGAATTCGTGGGGCCTGAGGGACGTATTAGGGTACTAAATAATAAAGGCATTTTTATCCCGGACGACCCCGATTTGGATGCCCGTTAAATTACATATCCAGGCTCAAATGGAGATCCCTGGTGGGATATAAAATAGCTACTAGTACAGCTTACTAGGACACTTGATATATTTGAACAGAAGTACCCAAATTATATAGCTATTCTAATATTTGATTAGTCTTCTATATATGCTTCGCATGGCGAAGGTATACTAAATGCCTTTGGTATAAACAAGATACCAGGAGGGGTTAAAAAGGGTAATATCAAGCCCTATAGGAGGGATACGTATTTCCTACCGGAGTATATGATTCCGGGGTTACAGGGCACTATATAAGTACTTTGGTAACTTAATCCGAATGGAGAAAGAGAGCCTAAGGGCATGGAACAGATTCTTATTAAGCGAGGGTGCAATATACCTGGCTTAAGATTTAAGTATCCAAAGGGTACTAAGTATACTGCACCTCTTGAATACCCTCCCGCTATTGAATAAACGTGCTGTTTAGCTCGTATACTCTCGAATCACAAAGACTTCTTTGAGGAGAAGAGTCAAATTAAAGAGCTTATTATAAAGCGGGGACATAAGGCTGTATTTCTACCGAAGTTCCACTGCGAAATCAACCTAATTGAGATATACTAGGGGTATAGCAAAACTCGATTTCGTCAAGTAAAGAAGGTTAGCTTCCCAGATACTAAGGTTAAGGTAGTAGAGGCACTTGAAGCTTGTTTGATTGAGACTATACGGAGGTTTTGCAACCGTACGTTCCGCTGGATAGATGCATATTGGAAGGGATTGAGTATTAAATAAGCTGCTTGGTGCGTAAAGAAGCAAAAACGCTATAGAACGATATCTAAAAAGGTAATGGACGAATGGGATAATATGCAAAAGGATGGGAAAGAAGGTAGCTAAATAAGAAGCTAGGTTTATAGATTTAGTTTAGCTAAAAGTAAGCTTGAAACCTATATAATTATAGCCCCACTATATATATAATATATATGGTACCAGAAAAAGCTATATTTAGTACTTAGAAAGGTTCCATTAAGCTTATAGGGCTTAATTATTATTATTTTATTAATAATAAGGCTGGTGAGATGCCGCGATCTCTCCCTGAAGTCCGGGATCACGTGACCTTAGCGAGCAAATATTTTTGCGCTTTATATAATGAAAAATCAAAAAAGTAAAAAGGGTCCGTACACTTTAGGCCTTAATTATTAATGAACCACAAATTATATCAAAAATCTGATTAATAGGTATTTTTCGCCTGGTTCTATTCTATAATCGCATCACTTAGTATAAATTAATTAGGGTTGTGGTTGAAAAGTTATTATGGGCGTAAAAGAGCGACCGTTTTGTCGTGTTTGGGTCGGACCGACTGTAGACTTAGGATATTCCACTGCACCGATCCCCACGATCCCGTGTTTGCCCTTGGCGGCCTTCTGACAGATGGGGAGATATTGTGCTGAGGCAGACTATACGACATTGATGAGGAGATATATAATAGATTTTGTTTATTAGCATTCACTAGTCCATGAACATCTTGCAATTAGCTATTATCCCATAGAAGGGTATTAACTCTTCAAATAGCTTCGGCGCTTTTCTGTTATAAATTTCATATTTGGGCATAACTACTGCTTTTATAATCTGAAAAGCTTATTATAATATAAATATTTTACCAGCTATAATTATTAAGCCAAGTATATATATTCCTGCACCTTTGACTATAAACGAAAACGGCGGAGTAAGGCCAACATGAGCAGCGGAGCTTTTCTTCGCACCGGAGGCGGTAGGGCTGTTTGAAGTCTTAGTTGAGCCTGAAGCTGAAGCAGTAGTTGCCGCCGGTCCGGCCGTACCACCAGTAGATGTTCCTGCTGCAACCGTGACATTAAGAAGAGGAGCACAAGCGGCCATCGATTTGGTAGGCGTCATCAGGGTAGCATTACCAGTGAAGTCGCACGCCGAGGCTTGAGAGCCGTAATGCTGATATAGCGCATTGAAAGCCAGCGAGAGTTTATCGATAGGATTACATATCCCCCAATCAGGATAGCTGCCGGTGGTTGTGTCGGGTGTAAATCCTTTACAAGAACCGAATCCGTCCCCGCCGCAGATCCAACCGAAGTTGAAAGATATTTCACCGTCGGTCAGGGTGCTCTTTGCTTGACAGCTGAGTGTGCTCACCATGCAGCTGCACCAGTCTCGGCTTGGGGTCAGCGGAAGTCCCGTGGGTGCAACCTGCCAGTGGGAGTCGACGGTAGGGCAAGTTCTCTTTGCGGTGTTGACAGGCGTGTATTGAGCTGAATTGGTACCGGTGGGAGAAGCTGAATGAAGCTGTGTAGCAAGAACATTGAAATCTAACATGGTGGCGACCGAGGTTCCTACCACACTAACAAAGCCTAATTTTGGTTAGAAAATTTCATTTCTAAGAACAAGGACTAAGCAGAATCGCATATAGTGAGGACAAAGTGGCATTGTAAAGGGGCTTATAGAGCTTCAGCCTATTTTTAGATCTGAAGGGGTCCGAATCTGGCTCCCCACCACTTGGATTCAAGGGGGCCGATTCAGGCCCTCCATCGCCCGGTTAAGCCTTTCCTTCGGCTAAGATTTTGGAGGATTGAGGGTTCGAATACGGCTCCCTACCACCGATTTAGAGGGAATCGATTCAAGCCCCTCGCTGTGCAACCATGGACTCAAAATCGGTTCCTATACCCCTGCTGGCTACCGTTCGAAAGTCCTCAAAGACCGCCATCCGAATAGAGGGTCTAAATAATAGACAACTCTCAAACGCCTTAGGTTTAATGCTCGAATCAAAATTACCCTGGGCAGATCACTTTTTGGTATTAATGGATACTCCAAAGATTGAAAGAAACAACGAGGGGAAAAGAAGAAAGAGAAAGAACGAGGGAATAAACAGGAGAATAGAGACTTTGATTACGAAAGCTTACGAACTAGGGAAATTCGATGGCGTCGGCGTAGCTTTGACCATTTGTAAGCATGGTCGATATACGGAGATCGCGGCATAAAGTATCGGGAATACAGGGCATTATTTTATGAAGGCCACTAAATGCCCTGTAAGGTCTTACTTTAATCTCCCTGTAGCTAGTCCTAGTCCCCTGTAAGCCCCTATAAGCTTACTAAAAGTGCCCTGAAGGCTTAATATAGGCTTATGCAGCTTGACAGGTACTGAACGCCCCCAAACGCCTATAAATATAGGCGAGTCCACTAATTAGTAGCGAGTAAAGGGGGGGTAATTAGCCCTAATACACATCTCTCTATATATACTTCGTTCTGAATTCTAATTCTAATTAATTAGAAAAATACTTAATACCTTTTGCTTTACTTTAGCCATTATTATGGCTACTTTTGGAGGTTTATTTGACTTCCCTGACTTATTAGATGGCTAATCAGAGCTCTCCTCTCCTCCTGATTCGTTAGATGACGAACGCTCTAATAAGTATACCGAAGATAAAGAGGATGCGTAATATAATTTACTATCAGATTCGGACGATTTAGACAATGATTTAGCTGAACCAGCCCTTCTATTACCCGCTTCGTTAACTGCTTTTATACTTGCTACTCTTGGGCCCAAAGAGCACTCTACTAGTACCAGAATCAAGGCTATTTATATGCTTAAGGACAAGAAGTCTTTAGGACAAATCAGAGAAGCTATAGGAGTACCCAAAACAGCTCTTTATTGACTTATAGCTATGGCTAGAGAGTATAGATGGGTAGAGAACAAGAATATGCCTTTGGAGGTCTCTTATATACTTAATATACCAAGATCTGGTTAACTTGTAATTTCCTCTGAGGTAATTAAGTATGTTTTGAAAGTTATTCTTCAAAATTCTACTATAAGAGGCTTTTCTTATATCATAATTACAAAAGAAGTAAGAAAGCGGGGTTATGAGATTATACCAAGAATAATTTGGAAGGTTCTTATATATATAGGCTACTCTTAATATAAATTAACTATTAAACCTGGTTTAAATAAGCTAAATATAGTAGAGTAATTAGCTTAGTATTTGGAAAGAGAGTATTAGATACTTAAGAAGTAGAAGAATATTATTTTTACGGACGAAACTATAGTATAATTAGGAGGTATAAGAGGAAAGAGAAAAGTATAGAGATTACCTAAAGAAGTATATAATAAGTATTATATAAAATAATATTAGAAAGGCTTTTCTGAATTTATATTCTGGGAATCGTTTTCATATAATAAGAAGGGGCCTTGCCATATATAGGAGAAGGAGACTTCTTAAGAGAAGAAAGAGAAAAAAGCTAATTTGGATATAAGGAATTCATTAATTAAAAAGGCGAATAAATAGAAGTGGGAAAAGAAGTAAAGGAAGTAGCTAAGGGATTAGATTAAGGTATATGAATAAGCTTCTAGAGAGATATGAAAAACTTGGAAGTATAATAAGGCTACTAGTATATTTATAGTAAAGAATAGTTAAGGCGGAATTAATTAGTATAGATATTAAAAGAAAATCCTTGCTAAGAAGCTTTTGTCCTTTATAAGGGAATACCAAAAGAATTAACCTAATATAATTATTTAGGAGAATAATATACTAGTATATAAATCTTATTACCAAGAAGTAATTTATAGCTTATAGAGAATTATGAAAATGCTCTGGCTAGCAAACTTACCTAATCTTAATATAATTGAGAAGGCTTGGTTCTATATAAAAAAGGAAATAATAAAGCGGGGGCTAATAACTAATAGAAAGAAGCTTAAAGCAAGGTGGGAGAAGTACTAGTAAGACTTATCCCAAAGTAAGATTCAGGAGTAAATTAAGGTAATTCCTCATTACGTAAAAGAGATAATTCGTTTAGAAGGGGGCAATAAGTATAAAGAAGGAAGGAAAAAGAGGGAAGAGAAAATTACTATATATTAGAATTAAAGTTATTAAAAAATAATTAAAATCAGAGGCTTATCAAGCAATAGCGGGGTAAGCCACACTTTCAGGGGACCCTTACAGGGCTTATAGGAAACCAGGAATAGCTATAGGGAGATTAAAGTAAGACCTTATAGGGCATTTAGTGGCCTTTATAAAATAATGCCTTGTATTCCCGATACTTTATACCGCTATCTATGTACTATATACAAATTCAAGGTCCATATATCGTGGCCGCTATCTATGGCAGAGATAGTAAGGAAAGCGACGATTTGCTTGAATACACGAGTGCTAATACTTGACTTTTAGCAAACTGCCTATCCTCTCCCAAAGAACATAATACCAGAAGATATCGAGAAGCGCCTTTTCAAAAAAGCAGAGAGAATTTTGGCTCGGAAGAATAAGGAGGAAGGAAAGAATTTTAAGGAATTGGTGTTAGGCACCTGATGCTTAACTTTGCCGGCTCCTGAGACCAGTGAGTATCCCGGGACAGCGGGGTGTCATGGGATCACTATTCCCAGGAAGCCCTATAGTCCCGGGAGCAAGTTTCCTGGGACCATTGTGGGTCGTAGGAGCATACGGGATCCTGATAGTGAGCTGCGAAGAGGTCAAAATTATAATGGATTCGAATACAGAGCTACTATAAGAAATGAAAGCTAATCTCTCCTCTCGTGACATATCTTGCTCGTTTCGATTTTACTACATAGCCTCGAATCAATTTGGGTCATAATACAGACCTCCTGCCCAGACGCGCTACCGACGGCCTCGATCTTTGCCATGAGTTCGAGCTTGTTAAGAGGATCCTTTACTTGGTAGTACTACAAGAGATTAGCCATCACTATATTAAAGATGCCACAGAGAGCCCGGAAATCAGTTATGGGGCACTGCTTAATCTGAGTAGCGAGCCAGTCGAGATTATTATTATTGTTTCCTGATGTCTTATACCTAAACAGAGTCAATAAGGAGAGCCGTTCGCTGCTGGACTTGCCTATACGAGTTTCGCAACGGCTTTACCGCCGATAAGGACAGCACCGAGACCTAGGGCGTTAATAAAGATCATCCAGCGGACAGCATATCGGAGATCTTCCTTGAGAGCTATCTTGATATCGCCCATGTTTAAGGCGGATGAGCTGAAGCCAGTAGCATAGATATATATACCAGGTAGGCATGACGAAGCCGATGATTGGAGGTGTCTGAAGGACGGTAGCCGTTCTCTTCCAGATATTCCTGGAAGTCGCGGAGGTTCCTGATTAGCGATAGTGCCCGCCGCAACCAGTGCAGCTCTGTCTCCACTCTCAGCCTCCGGAGCTCGTGGTAATGATATACTCGCCGTAGCCGCTTGTCGCTACTGAAAGGGTCGCCGTGAAGCTCTTGCACCTTCAGGCCAGCGGCAAGTCGTTCCCAATGATTATTGACGAGCTGGATGAGAGCGGCTCCAGTATTTGCAATGAATTTCTCAAGCTTCTCTTGCGTCTGTATCCGCTTGACTGGTTGTGGAGTCCTTTCTTCCTTGGTCGAGTCTGCTAAGGGAGACCCAGGCCCTGCGTCGCTGGCAGGAGGGGTGTCGGGGTAGAAGGAGGTCGAAGCACGATAAATGCCAGTACAACAGCAGAGTCGCGAGCCGCGGTGGCTTTTGGGGGCGATGCAGGATGCTTCTTGAGACGGGTCGCCATCGTCTAATAACTTCAGGGAGGGTGTACCTTGAAACTCCTGGGGTGTAGGTATAATGTGGGTATTTGGTATTAGGTATTGGGTATGGATGTGGGTATAGGTATTAGTATTTGTATTTAATAGAGGCATTCCAGGTTTGCTTCCCTAGTAGGCTCGAAGATTTTACCTAGAAATAGCCTAATTTATTAAATTTATATAATAATATTAGTCTAGGCTAATAATAAATATATTATATTTATATAGAATTTATAGTATTTATATAATATTAGTATAAAAAACAGGAAAAATAGAAAGAAAATAGAAATACTTAATTAATATTAAAAGATATTTAAATAATTATATAAAATTCTATTTATAAATAATAGTAATTATAATAACTTTATTAATCTAGAATAAGTTATAGCCTATTTAGAAAATATATTTATAAATAATATTATTTATTAGATTATTAGTTTTCTTAAATTCTTATATATATTATTCCTAGTTTTATCTAATACCTAGCTAAAAGTTTATTTAACCTTAATAATAATATAATAAAATAAAGAAAAAAAATTAATAATTATAATTTATAACTTAATTATTTATTTAGCTATTATTAGATATATTTTTCTATAATTAAATATACTATAAAATTATAGTAAATTAAAGGCTTTAAATTAAGAATTCTAATAATATAATTTATAAATCGGGTTTATCTAAATATATATAAGCCAGAATATATCTAATAATAGCTAAATAAATAATTATATTAAAAATATTTGAAATTTTCCGAATATATTAGGGAAATTATAAATCTTTTAGTATTTCTTATTTAGGTAATTAATAGGTAATTTCTTTCTTCTAATAGTCGGACTTAATATTATACTAAAGAGGCCTTTTTTTTTATTTAGAGAAAGTAAATTATTTCGGAAAATAAATTATTTTATATTAGCTTTTTTTACTTTCTAAAAAATAATAATAGAAATAAGCTATATAAAATCTAATTAATATATTTTATTTATAATATTATAACTATATATTATATATTTAAAGATTAAAGTTTAAAATAAAAAAATAAAAATTTATAAATAAGTAAAAGTTATAATTATATATTAAAATATATAATATATAAAATTATTTATTTTTTTATCTAATAAGAAAAAGTTTATATTAGTAACTATATTATATAAATAATCTAATTAGAGAAAATAATTATATTTTTATTTAATAAGAAATATTTTTATATAATTAAAAATATAAACTATTTCTTATTAAATAAAGAAATAAATAATTCATTTATATTATTATTTTATTATTAAATATATTATAGGTTTTAAATTTATAGGTTTTTAATTATATATATATTATTAAAGCTTTTTATATAATAAAGGTTTTCTAAAGTTTTATAAAAGAAATAGAAATTAGTTTTATATTAAATTTAATATTATAGTTTTATAATTTAGTAATTTATTTTATAATTTTATTATTTATTAATAAATATTTTATAAACTAATTTTTTTATTTTTTAAAAAAAGTAATTTAATAAATAATTATATTTTAAAATTTATAAAATATATAATTTTTTTATTAAATCTATTTTTATAAAAGAAATTAATTAAATTAATTCTAATATAAATAATAATAAAAGCTTATTTAATACTTTTAATAAAGCTTTTTAAAAGACTTTAAAAGCTAATAATAATAATTAAACTATTAAAATACTATTATTTAAGCTATAAAATAAAGCTTATATATTAGAATTAAAGTATTTTAATAAAAGTAAGAATTAATAAATATAATTAATTAATATATTTTATAATTAAAATAATATAAAATTATTTTTTAAAATATTTTATAATTTCTTATATTTTATAAAAACTTTATTTATAAGCTTATTTTTTTTAATAATTTCTATAAAAAAAAACCTTTTAAAATAAAAAGAAACTATTTTCTTCTTAATAAAATAAATTTCGAGAATAATTTAAATATTATTTATTAAAAGCTATTATATAATATTCTAAAAATATATCTAGATTTAAAAAACTTTTTAAGATTTAAATATTTAATTTATATTATAGAAAGTTTTTAAAAAATAAAGAACTTTTATATATTTCTAAAAAATAATTTCTAGAATTTAATTTTAGACTTATAATAAATATTCTTTTAAAATTAATTCTATTATAAATATTTTTAGAAACAAATCTTATAATATTTAAAAGGCTATAATAAAGTAATATTTATTAGTATATAAGATTTATTTAAAGTAATTTGAGGCTTATTAATTAATATATATTAAATATTTTAAATTTATTAGTAAAATACTTTTAAAAAGCTTTAAAATCTTTATTAAAAAAATTAAAAAAATAGTTATTAAATTTTATATTTAAATAATTAGTTTTAAAATTAATTAAAATTTATATTTTAAAAGAAATTAAATTCGAACTTTTAATATTATTTTATTTAATTATAAGATTTATTAAATTTTTATTTTTATTTATTAGAAAATAAAATAATTTAAAAAAGTAAAAATAAAGAAATTTAATAAAACTAACTTTATTTTTAAAAACTTTAATTTAATAAATTCTAATTTATAAAACTATTAAAAAAAAAGAATAAGTTCTGAAAATTATATAAAAAAGATTTAAATAATATTTTGATTTCTTTTAAATCTTATTAAAATATAAGTTCTATTTTAAATATAATTTAATTTATTAAATTTATAATTAGAATTATTATTTTAAAAAAATATAAAATATTTTAAATATAATAAATATTAGTTTACTAATAATATATAATACTATTATATTAAAGTTAATAAAGTTAATATTTAGAAATAGAAATTATAATATTATAATATTAATATATAATTTCTAAATTTAATAAATCTAAAAAAGTCTAGTTTACTAGTTAAGTTATTTATAAAATATAAGATTATATAACTATATTCTATAATTTATATTCTATTATTTATATATATAACTTTTAAAGAAATAATTATATTAATATTAAAAACTTTCTAAAAAACGCGAAAAATAATAATTCTTTCTAATTATATATAAATTTCCTAATTTGGCCTAATACTAGATTTCCTAAATATTTTATATATTTATAGTATTTCTAAGGTTTTAGTTATATATAAAAGGCTATAGCCTTTTATATATAATTTATTTCTTTATATTTAATTATATAATATTTATATTAATTAGGTATTTAAAAGTATTTATTAGCTTTAATTTTATTATAAAATTAATAGAATTTAATTCTTTCTTAATTTATTTAACTTCTATAATCTCTTATTATTTATATATTTAATAAAGATATATTATATTAATTATTAAATACTTTTCTTAAATAGTTCCTAATTTAATAAAGTATTTATATAATAACTTCGAATTTATATAAATTATTAATAGTAGTTTTATTTCTAGTACTTTATTAATTATAGATTTAACTAAAATACTTATATTAAAGCTATAAGCTATATTATAGAGTTCTAAAACTAGAATACTTTTAGTAATTCTTTTATATTAAATAAAGAACTAGAATATATTTAATTTAGAAAAAGAAATCTCTATTATTTATAAATAAACTATTTATAAAAATAATTAAATATATTTATTAAGTATTTTTATATTAGTTTCCGAGAATTTAATAGCTTAAGTAATAATTAATAAATTATATAAAGCTTCTAGTTAATAAACTAATATAATATATACTTCCCTAATATATTAGATAATATATTAGTTTTTAATAAAGAAATCTTAATAAATAATACTTTTATTACTTATAATAATAGTATTTTTTATAGAAATAATTTAGAGATTTTTATATTAATATTTTTATATAAAAGTAATTCTAGTAATATTTATATAAATAATATTTTTATTAAACTTGAAATTATAATTAATAATAAAATATTTATATTTCTTAGCTAAGAATTTAATCTTATAAAGCTTTAGTTATTTTATTTTTATAAAATTATTATTTCTAATAAATAAAATATTATTAGTTTAAAAACTAATAATTTTAAAGAATTATTTATTATAAAAAAAATAAGAGTTATAAGTTAATTATTTTATAGAAAGTTTATTAATATAATAGAAATAATAAATTATAAACTAGTAATTTCTAGTTTCTAATATATTATATAATAGTTTTATAATCTTTAGAATTAAATTATTATTTAGATTTAGTTTTCTAATAAACTTATAAAATAAATTAATATAAAAATTATAATTAAATAAAATTATTAATTAGATATAAGTTTATAAAATATTATATATTTCTTATTATTATTATAAGCCTAAATAACTAGTTTTAATTTCTTAAACTTTTTCTTTATATTCTTATTCTTAATTTTATTAATAAACCAGAAATTAAAAATATATATCTTTTTTAGTATTTAAAATCTAGAAATAATCTTAAATATATATTTTTTTTTTAGAAAGCTAATAACTTTAATTTAATAAAAGTTCTTATATAGATTATTATACTAAAAAAATATTATAATATTTAGGGTTTTATAAAAGTATTCTTTATTATATTTTAGTAAAATAGCAAAAATAATAAAAGAAATTATATTTATATTATTTTTAGTTTTATTATAAAATTCGGAAATAATTTTAGATTTAGAACTATTAGTAATAACTTTAATATTTCTTATATAAAAGAGTTTTATAAAAATAAAATAAAATATAGTATTACTATATAATAAAGCTAGTATATAGTTCTTTTTATTAATAGCTATTAGCTTATATAATTTATTCTAATTATTAAATTAATTAGTATTTCTTTTATATTATATAAAAATATTTAAATTTAAGAAAAGTTTATAAATATTAGTAATACTAGAACTATTTCGGGTATTTAGAATATTTATAATCTAGTATTTAGTTTAAAGCTTCTAAATTTCTATTATTATTTTCTTAAATATTACTAATTATTATAATATAATTAGTAATAAAATATTATATTTAGTTATTTAAAATAAAGTATTATAAACTAAAAGAATTAAAATAATACTATTAATTCTAGTAAAATTATTAATAGCTTTAAAAGCTATATAAAATATAGTATTTTTTATTAATTCTATTAATTTTAGCTATAATAATAAAATAAATATATTAAATTAGGCTATAATAGTATTTTATAATTTTAATAAAATTATAAGCTTTTATAAAATAATTCTAATTTTAATTCCTATAGTATTTATAAATTAAGTAAATTTCTTATTAATAAACTACTTTTTAATATTTGCTATAATTTAATTAGAAAAATATTATAATACCGGATTCTAGATTTAGAAAATAAAATAAAATAGCTTTTAATCCGAGAATTCTAAACTAAAAAAAGAAGCTTATATATATAAAAGCTTTAATATTCTAAATACTAGCTAGCTATATATATTATTACTATTTATATAATACTAAATTTCCTAATAAAGTAGTAAAGTATAATATTACTTCTCTTTTTAGAAAAGCTTATTCTAAATATTCGAAAATAAGCTTTTATATATTTTATTTCCGATATTTCCTATTTATATAATTTACTAGTTTCTAATATACTAGTTCTTCTAAATCTGAATCTAAATTAGAATCGGGGCTATAAGATTTAATTAAATAATTAGAATTATAGCTATTATTAGAATTAGATTTATTAATTATATAGATTCTAACTTTTCTATTATTTCTATTTACTATAACTTTTAGTTCTAATAAAAATACTTTCTTCTTTCCTGTTTTCTTATATAATTTAATTTTATAGTTCTTTATCTAATATTTATTATTATTATAATATATATATTTACTCTATTTATAAAGCTATTATTATTTTACTAGAAATATAGATTATATTTAACTATTTATATAAAAGAAAAAGAAAAATTATAAAGAAAAGTATTATAGAAAAAAGAATTATTTAATAATTATACTAATAATATTAATAGTTAATATATTTATAATATTATATAAATAATAAGGCTTCTTTTTAGAATTATAAACTAGATATTTATATATACTAAAGTATTTAGCTAGCTATTATATTATCTTAATAAACTTAATATAAATATAAGAAAGATTTAGCTATTAAGCTAGCCTATTTTTAATTATAGTATTAAGCCCTTAGTAAAAAGCTATAATCTTATTAATATTATTCTAGTTTTATTTATATATCTTATATAAGATTTATTTAAACTTAGTTATAAAAGTATAAAATAAATTAGTATCTTATTTAAAAAAGTATAATTTGTTTTTTATTTCCTATATCTTATTTAGATTTAAATAAATATAAGAAAATTAGTTAAGAATTAAAAAATAAAATTAGATTTAATTATTTTTAGTCTAGGAAAACTAAAAAAGAATTATTATTTAGATATAGGATTTTAGATTAAGATAAATATAATAGAACTAAGTAGTAGTATTACTAATAGCTTTATTATTAACTTATAGCTTAGCCTTAATTAATAGAAACTAGATATTAAACTTATAAATCTAGTTATTAAATTTTTCGGAATATAAAAAAAAGAATTTTAGCTTTATAAAAAAATAAGCTTATAAGAAAAAAAGGCTATTACTTTATTACTAAATAATTTTAGCTTAATATTAAATCTTTACTTAAAGCTCGATAATTATATTTATAATCTGGATTTATAAAAATAAATCTATTATAATATATTTTAGAAAAAGAAAAAAAGAAATTATAAAAACTTAAAATAAGAAAAAGTCTAATAAGTTCTTAATTTCTTTAGTAATTATATATAATTCTATAATTATATATATTAATAATACTATTATTAAATTATTATAAAAATTATATATATATATAAAATATAAGAATAGTTTTATTTCTTTTATAGAAATAAAAATAAGTTTAGAATAATATTATAATACCGGATTCTAGGCTTAGAAAATAAAATAAAATAGCTTTTAATTTAAGAATTCTAAACTAAAAAAAAAAGCTTATATATATAAGAGCTTTAGTATTTTAAATACTAGCTAGCTATATATATTATTAGTAATTATATAATACTAAATTTTCTAATAAAATAGTAAAATATAATAAAAAGCCTAAATAAGTATTAATTTAATATTATTTTAGAATATTCTAAATATATAATATATTAATATTTTAAAGCTATTAGCTAGTTTAATATTAAGTGCCTTTATTAATAATATAAAATATAAGCTTATTAGAAATATAAAAAATAATAATAATAATAAAGTAATTAAAACTAATATTATTTTTTAAATTAAACTTAAATTATTTTAATAATTATTCGAATTTCTAGTTTTATTTATAATACTTTATAAAATATTTAAGGGCTTTTATATTAATATTATAGCCTATTTATTCTAGTATATTTTAGAGTTTATTAATAAATAAATAATTAAAATAATAATATAAATATTATAATTTAATTTCTATTAAAAAGTAAGAATTATAAATAAAGAATTCGAAAATAAATCTTTATAAACTAGTATTTTAAAATAAGAAAAAGTATTTAAAATATTATATTATAAATATAAAGTATTTATTAGAAATAATAAAATAATTAGTAAAATTATTAAAATAGATTTCTAGCTTATTTATATTAGCTAAATTAAATAAAAATAAAGTTTTTATAAATATAATATAGAATTATACTTGCCTAATTAGTATTTTTATTATTATAGATTTAATAAAAGATATAAATCTAATATTAAACTAGATATTAACTTAATCTTTAATAGTTTTATTAAGTTAAATATTATTATTAGTTTATTATAAAGCTTAGAATTAGTTAGAACTAATAATTAAAAATTTAAAAGCTCTAGTATTAATTATAATTTTATAAAAATAATAAGTATTATATCTTAATATATTATTAATTATAAATATTTAGATATTTTTTATTTATTATTTAATATATAAAAAAAAGAAAAATAAAATTATTTATAAGTATATTAATTATAGAAATAATAGAAATAAAAACTATAAAAATAACTAGAAAGCTTTTAATAGAAATAAAATAGGAATTAGAATAATATTTCTATTTTTTATTTATTTTTATTAATAAGACTTTAAAAGTATTATTTACTAGTTTATTTTTATTATTTTTCTTTTTTTTAAATTTAGTAATATATTATATATAAATATTACTAAAGTATTTATTAAAGTTATTAATATTTTGAAATATAAATTAATAAAGGTTTTTATTTTTAAATTAAGTTTTCTTAGTTTCTTATTTTTTTAGTATATATTTCTATAAGTAATATTTGAGTTTCTTATATATAAAATATAACTTTAAAATATAATTATTATAATTATAAGACTTAAAATAATTATTATAGGTTCTAAAATTATAGCTAGATCTATATTAATAATTTCCGAATAAATAATAGTTTAGAGAATTTTGAAAATAATATTATTAATTAGTAAAAAGAATCTAAATATTAATTTATTATTTCTTTTTATAAATAATAATAAATAATTAGAACTTATTAATTATTATATTTTATTACTTTACTAGTAAATTTAGTATTATATAATTATTATAATATATATAGCTAGTTAGTATTTAGAATACTAAAGCTTTTATATTTATAAGCTTTCTTTCTTAGTTTAGAATTCTCGGATTAAGAACTACTTTATTTTGCTTTCTAAGCCCAGAGCCCGGTATTATAATATTAATAAACTAATTAAAATTATTAGAAAAATCTAAAATTATATATTAGTATATTAATAAGCCTTAATAAAAAATAATAATTTTATTATATAAAAATTTAGTAATTTATAAAATAAGAATAAAGCTATATTATAATTTATATAGGTTATTAATTAGTATTTAAATAAGCTTAAATATTGTTTTTTTAGAATCTTTTATTATTATAATTATAAAAATAATAGTATTTTATTTATCTAAATTTTAATAATAATAATTAAAGTTTTTAAAAAAACTATAAATATTTATATAAGCTTTTTTATATATATATTAAAAGAATTAGTTATTATAAAAATAGTCTTATACTAGTTTCTTTAATATAATAAAAAAAACTCTTATTAATATCTTTTCTAGAAACTTTATATATTAATAAATATTAAAAAAAATAATAAGTTTTTAGTTAAAGCTATTATTAGTTTTATTATATTTCTATATCTTAATATATATTTTTATTATTTCTTTAATTAGCTTTATAATAAAAAAGCTTATAATAAAAAAGCTAGCTAAAAAATTATTTAGAAATAATAAAAATAATAGAAATCTATTATTATTAGCTTTTTATAATCTAATACTAATAGAAATAATTACAAATAATAATTAGTTTATTAATTTCTTATAATATTATTATTAAAAAATATATATAATAAAATAATAGAACTTATATAAAAGTCTAGTTTAATAATAATAATATTAGTTATAATTTAGATATATATATATATATATTTTAAATAATATTAGCTAAAAATTATATAATAATAAGTTTCTTATTATTTTATTTAATATAAATACTAGTATATTATAAAATAGTTTATAATTAATATAATATATATTAATTTAGATAATTAAATATTTTAAAATTAAAATTACTAAAATTATTTTTAAATAATTTCCAGAAATTATTATTAATTAATTTCTTTATCTTATACTAAAATAATTTAATATTAAAATAATCTAGAACTTTTTTATTATTATAAATAATTAGATTAATATTACCTTTTTATTTTTTTATTTATATATATCTTTTTTATAATTCTATTATATTAAATTTCTAAAACTAAGCTTTTTCTAATATATATATAATTTATAATAAGAAAGATTTAAAAATAAGATAGTTTATAATAAGTTTATAAAAAGAATTTAATAATAAAAATATTTAAATATCTAGTTTAGATATTAGATATCTAATTAAAATACTAGATATCTAATTATCTAGAAATATTAAAGATATTAAAATAAATATTTTATTTATAATAAGAAATTTAGGAAATAAAATATTATAATTCCAGGAAAATCTAAAATTTAAAGAACTTAATTTAATAATAAAATTGAAATAGTAATTAAAGAGCTTTAAAAATATATATAAAATATATATTTTAAAAAAAGAATTCTATTAATATAAGTATTATATAAATAGAAAAAATAATTTATAAAAAAGTAGTTTTAGAACTAAAAGAAATTAGTTTTAAAAAATATTAGAAATTAAATAAATAAATAATTAAATAACTAATTACTTATTAATTAATAAAAACTAAAATCTTTTTTCTTTAAGCTATTAGATATTTTTTTATAAAATAATTCTTAATTTTTAATAAAAGCTAGTTATTTTCTTATTTAAGCTATTAAATACTTTTTTATAAAATTAATAAATAATTTTTTTCTTTAATATAAACTAGTTTAGTTTTATTATAAATTAGTAAATATTTTATTTTTTAATTTATATATATAAACTAATTAATATTAGTTTACTAATAATATATAATATTATTATATTAAAATTAATAAACCTATTATTTAGAAATAAAAATTATAATATTATAATATTAATATATAATTTTTAAATTTATTAAGCCTAAAAGAATCTAGTTTACTAGTTAAATTATTTATAAAATATAAGATTATATAATTATATTTTATATTTTATATATTATTATTTATATATATAATTTCTAAAAAAATAGCTATACTAATAATAAATATAATAAATAAATTTAATAAAATTCTAATAAAACTAAAATTATAAAAGAATTAAAATATTTATAAAATTAATTTATATTATTATTATAAAAATATATTTTAAAAAAAACTTTTTTAAAAAATTAAGTTTTAAAAATTAGGAATTTTAATTATAATAAAAATAATATATTATTTTATATAATTATTTAAATAAGATTAATATAACTAGAAATAAATATTTTAAAAATATATAATAAATTTAATAATATTAAATTAAATTATAATTTCTTTAATAATAATTAGATTTAAAATTATAGCTTTATTATTTTAGCTAAATATAATTAAATATTTATAATCTTTTATAAAAATATTAACTTTTATAATTTTATTTTTAATATAAAATTTTAATAAAAATTTTAATTTATATTTTAAATTTATTTTTAAAGTTTTATTTTTAATTAAAAATAATTATAATTATTTTAAATAATAAATTATATATATATATAATAATTATTAAATTTTTATTTTATTATATAATTTTAATAATATTAAATAAAAGTTTTTAATATAATAAATTAATATTTCTAAAATATTAAATATAAAAATTTCTTAAAATTATTTAATTTTAATAAAGATTTGAAAATTTCTAATTTTAAAAATATTAAAAACTTTATTAATTTAAAAAATATAGTTTTATATAAACTTTTATATAATATAATATAATAAGTTATAATTTTTTAAAATTATTTTATTTTAATAATTTTAAAGTTTTTAATATATAATTTATAAAAAATTATATAAAAATAATAATTTATTTATAATTTTAAATAATAATTTATTTTTATAATTAATTAATTAAGCTTTTATATAATATATATTATTTATATTTATATTTTTATTATTTTATTATTAAACTATATTTTATATTTTAATATATATTATATAAATATTTATTTTATTATAATTTTTCTTTTATATATTTTATAATAAATAATATAGAAATTAAATTTATAATTTTTTAATTTATAATTAAAATAATACTTTTATAATATTTTAAATCTAAAACTAAAATATTAAAAATATATAAATATTTAATAATTTAAATATAAATTAATTATAAATTAATTATAAATTAATTATAAATTATAATTATTAATATAATATATAAAAATAAAAACTAATTATTAAAAAATAATAAGAAAAATATATATATTAAAATAATATAAATTAGATTTTAATTAGAAATAAATTTATATTATTAATTTATATATTACTTTTTTAATTATAATAAAAATTAAAATAGAAATAATTTTAATTTTAATAATAAAACTTATTTTTAAATTTTAAAAAAATATATATAAAAAAAAAAGAAAAAACTTTTAATTTTAAATAAAATAATAAATAAATACTAGAATTAAGGTTTAAAAAAAAATTAAAAAAATTATTAATATAGCTATAATTACTAATAATTAATTATATTTTAGAACTTATACTAAATTTCCTATATTTCTATAAATTTAGTATATATTAGTAATATAATTAAAAATTAGTAATATAATTATTTTTTTAGAATACTAATTTTCGGAATTTTAATAAAAATTAAAGAAAAATATTTTATAGTTTATATAAAGTTTATATTATAATTAATAATTGAAATTCTTTTACTTTTATATTATATATATATATAATATAAAATACTAGAAATATTATATATTTTATTTTATTAGTAATTTCCCTAAAATACTTTAATTCTAAGAAATTAATTAATTATATAATTATTATAAAATAAAAAAGAAAGAAAAAAGTAATTTAATAAAACCAAGTTTTTTATCTAGTATTTATTATTATATATAAATATATATTACCTAGTAAATAAATATACTCTTTTCTAAAATCTTATTAATTATCTTTTATACTTTTTTAAGATTAATATTATAGCCTAAATAAATTAAAAAATTAATAAACTATTTTAGGGCATTTTCCTAATTATAATAAAGGATCTTATTAAAGTTTTTTTTAGTATTTTATAATAATTAGCTAATAAGCTATATTTTTCAGAAATATAATTTAATTCTAAATTAATATATAATTATAGATTTTTAATATATAAGTTTCTAATATAGAAATTAGAAGCCTGGAATATTTTTTTCTTTTTTTCTAAATTAAATTTGGCTATAGTATTAATATTTAATTAATTAAAATTAATATAATAATAAAAAAAATAACTATATTACTAATTTTTAATTATATTACTAATATATACTAAATTTATAGAAATATAAAGAATTTAGTATAAGTTCTAATATATAATTATATAATATAAAAATAATTAAAAGTAATAAAATATAAATAATAAATAATAATTATATAATTTTATATTATATAAATAACTTAACTAATAGCTAATTTTTATTAGATTTAATAAATTTAGAAATTATATATTAATATTATAATATTATAATTCTTATTTCTAAATAATAATAACTTTACTAACTTATATAAATAGTATTTTATAATTATATAATAATATTATATATTTCTAATAAACTAATACTAATTAGTTTATATATATATAAATTAAAAAGAATTAATTATATATTAAAACTTATACTAAAGCTCCTATATTTCTATAGATTTAGTATATATTAATAATATTATTAAAAATTAGTAATATAAATTTTTTTTATTATTATATTAATTTTAATTAATTAAATATTAATATTATAACTAAATTTAATCTAGTAAAAAAGAAAAAAATAGCCTAGGCCTCTAATTTCTATACTAGAAACTTATATATTAAAAAATCTATAATTATATATTAATTTAGAATTCTATTATATTTCTAGAAAATGTATTTTATTAGCTAATTATTATAAAATACTAAAAAAGGCCTTAATAAAATACTTATTTCTAATTAGGAAAAGGGTCTAAAATAGTTTATTAATTTCCTAATCTATTTAAGCTATAGAACTAATCTTAAAATAATTTAAGTAATAGCTAATAAGATTCTTAGAAAAAATATATTTATTTATTAAATAAACTATTTCTAGATATAATAATAGTTTAAATAAAATAAATTATAATTTAAAATTCTTTATATAAAAATATTAGTATAAAAATAAAAAGTAATATATTAAAAAAAGAATTTAGAAAAGTATTTTTTAGAAATATTATAAGATATTAAAAAAATATAGAATTTATTTTAAAAATATATAAAATATAAATAAAACTAGCTTTTATATTAGTATTTTAAATAAAAAGATTATTATTATATATTTTAATATAAAAGCTATTTATTTAGTAAATTTAGATAATCGAGAATTATTTATTATAATTAAAATTATATTTACTAATAATAAAATAATTATATTATTTCTAATTTTTAAAAAAAAAGATTTTATTAGAGAAATATTTTAATAATAATTTTAATATTTTAATAATATTTATTATAAGTTTAACTAAATATATAAATAATATTTTTAGCCTAAAATATATTAAATATTTCTATAATTAAATATATAAATATATATAAAATAAGTAAAAAATATTAATATTTAATAATTATAACTTTTATATTATTATTAGTTCTATAAAATTATTTCTTTTTAATTATTATTATATAATATATATTTTCTTTAATTATTTAATATTAGTATTTATAATAAGATCTAATATAATAATATTATTTATATTAAGTTTAATTTTTTAATAATATATTAAATAATATAAGAAAAAATATTTAAATATAAAATAATTATTAGTATTTTTATTAAAATAAGCTTTTTAGAATATGAAATTATATAATATATATATAAGAAATTAATTTAATTCTAACTAAAAAAAGATTTATTAATTAGTTATAAATTTATATAATAATATAGGCTAATTTTATAATAAATAAATAAATCGAGATTTTATTTCTATAAATTTCTCTAATATTAAAACTTTTTTAGAACTTTTTTATATTTATAAATTATATAATATATAATATATATATAAATTAATATTTTAATAATTATTTTATTTTTATAAAAAATAATAAGAAATATATTTTTATATTTAATTTCTAGAAATTTTATAAAATATATTAGAAATTAATTAAATTTAAGCTATTTAAGATAAAACTAATTATAAAAAAAGAATTTATAAAAAAAAAGATAATATTTTAGAAATAATATAATAAGCTAAATAAAAGTAATAAAAAGTATATATAAAAATATAAAAATATTTTTAAAAGCTTAATTATATATTAAATTACTTATTATAAAAAGTTTCTTTTTATTATAAATAAAATAAATAATAATACTTATCTAAATTACTAAATTAGAAAAACTAATATATATATTATAAAATATATTACTAATAAGCTCTTATATAAAAAATATATTTATAAAAAAAAAGCTTTATATAATTTAGGAAAGTTTTTTAGTTATAAAAAGAAACTATTATTTATTAATTATAATAAAACTAGTCTTAAGGCTTATTATTAAAAATTAATAAAAAAATAAAGGAAATAAAGGAAAATTAATTATAAATAAAATAGATTTTAGGCTAGCTTCTTCTAAATATAAAAAGAAATAAATTAATAAATTTAGTAATATATAAATAAAATAACTAACTAAGAAACTTAGTTTTATTAAGCTATTATTTAATTTCTTTTTATTTTATAATAATAGCTTTAATAATTATTAGATATATAAGTAAAAATATAATTAATATATAATTAATTAATTTTTTAAAATAATAATATTTTAGGGAAATTACTAATAAGATAAAATATATAATATTTCTATTATTTTTTATTATATATATATATAATATAAAAATTAAAGAATTTTATTTATTAATTATAATATAAACTTTATATAAATTATAAAATATTTTTCTTTTATTTTTACTAAAATTCAGAAAATTAGTATTCTAAAAAAATAACTATATTACTAATATATACTAAATTTATAGAAATATAAGAGCTTTAGTATAAGTCTTAATATATAATTAAGTTATATTTATCTAAAATTTAGTTATTTAAAAATAAAGCTATTATTTAAATTAAAGAAAAAATAATTATTAATTTTATTATTTATAATTTAGTTATATAAATAAGAAAAATATTTAATTTTATTAAAATTATATTATATTATATTAAAAAAAGAAATAATTATTAATTTTATTATTTATAATTAGATTATATAAATAAAAAAAGTATTTAATTTATTAAATATTAAAATAGTTAGCTATTTAATTATTCTATTTTATTTTTATTTAATTCTTATAAAACTTTTTTAAAAATTATTTTTTTCTAAATCTTTAAAGCTTTTAAGTTTTAGAATTATTAAGTTTTTCTAAAATCTTAATATTTTATTTTATAAATTTTATTTCCTAAATTTCTTATTAGAAATTTTTTTTTATTTTAAATATAATATTTATTATAAATTATTTATCTTATAAATTATTTATTTTATAAATTATTTATCTTATAAATTATTTATCTTATAAA
The DNA here is from genome assembly GCF_002865645.1 of Hyaloscypha bicolor E. Lineage (NCBI taxonomy): Eukaryota > Fungi > Ascomycota > Leotiomycetes > Helotiales > Hyaloscyphaceae > Hyaloscypha > Hyaloscypha bicolor. Next base: position 4,458 of record NW_020194519.1, on the reverse strand, counting down.
TTATTTATCTTATAAATTATTTATCTTATAAATTATTTTTCTTTTTATAAATTTATTCTTTTTATAAACTATTATATCTCGAATTAGATATAAGTTTATAAAATATATAATAATAAAATATATTATAATAAATAATTTCTTTATTAGATTTATCTAATTTAATTATTTTATAAATAATAATAATTATAAGAAATTAATAAAAATATAAAAATATAAAATTAATTTAAATTTTATTAAAATAATTAAAATAATTAAATTTTTAAATATTTTTTATAAAATAATTAATAATAATTTCTAAAAAACTATTAAGATATAACTTTAAGAACTTTATTTATTAAAGAGATTTTAATAAACTAAAACTTAAAGAAATATAATATTTATATAAAATTCTTTAATATAGTAATATATTTATATAATAAAATAGTAATACTAATACTATTATAAATAATATATATAATTAAATAAAAATATATTAGTAATTAGACTAGATTTTATAAAGAAAATATTTTTATTATTTTTATTATTTTTATTATTATTATTATTATAATTATATTTAAATAACTTCTAATTTCTTTTAATTATAAGATTTATTAGAAAAGTTACTAAAATTTATATTAAAAAATAAAAATATAATAAATCTAATAATAATTTTAATTATAAATTTTTTTTAATATTTATTAATATATAAAGCTTTTATAAAAAATATTAATATAAGCTTTTTTTATTATATTAAAAAAACTAGCTCTTTAATATATATATAAAAAAGCTTATATTAATATTTATAACTTATTTAAAAGCTCTAAATTCAAATATTAAAATTTAACTAAATAAAATATTATTATATTAGCTTCTATAATAACTAAATTTCCGGAAAAGATAATATTTAAAATTATTTAATTACTAATTAATAAATTATATTAATTATAATATAGTTTTATATCTAATTTATAAAATACTAAATTCTTTTATAATAAAATTATTATTTTTTATTAAAACTTTTAAATATATAAATATATAATTTTAGATATTTTTATAAATTTTAGCTAGCTTATTAATATATTCTAGTAATTTATTATTATATATAAAAGTAAATAATAAACTAATTCCGAAATCTTTTTTATTAATTAATAATATTATTTTTAAAATTCTTTAAATTTTTTTTTTTTTTAGAAATTATTAATATAAATCTAGTTATAACTTCGGAATCTATAATAATTATTTCAAATCCTATAATTATAATAATTATATTCTAAAATTATATTTTATATATAAAAAACCCGAATATTATTTATAGAAATAAATATTAGAAAAATAAGAAACTAAAAAAGCTTAATTTAGAAATAGAAATATTTATTAGTTTAGATTTTAAAATACTTATAACTTTAATAAATATTTTAATAATATTTATATATAATATATTACTAAAACTAAAAATAAAAAATAATAATAAAAATAATAAAAATAAACTAATAAATAATACTTTTAAGGCTTTATTAATAGAAATAAATAAAGAAAAGAAATATTATTTAAATTTCTATTTTATTTTAGTTAAAAGCTTTTTAGTTACTTTTATTTTATTAATAATTATAGCTAATACTTTTATAAATAATCTTATTTTTCTTTTTTTTTTATATTAGATAATAAATAAAAATTATATATTAAAGTTTATTAAATTCTTAATAAAAAATATTTAGACTTTTATAATTAATAATATATTAAAATATAATACTTATTACTTTTATAAAGTTATAATTAATACTAGAGTCTTTAAATATTTAATTACTTATTCTAATTAATTTTAAGCTTTCTAATAAACTAATAATAATATTAAACTTAATAAAACTATTAAAAATTAAGTTAATATTTAGTTTAATATTAGATTTATAATAATAAATATACTAATTAGATAAATATAATTCTATATTATATTTATTTAGTTTAGCTAATATAAATAAGCTAGAGATTTATTTTAATAATCTTACTAATTATTTTATTACTTTTATTAAAAAATATATATTTATAATATAATATTTTAAATATTTTAAATATTTTAAAATATTATATTATAAAGCTTTATTTTCGAATTCTTTATTTATAATTTCTGCTTTTTATAGAAATTAAATTATAATATTTATATTATTAATTTATTTATTTATTAATTAGTAAATTCCGAAATATATTAAAATAAGCAAATTATAATATTAATATAAAAGCCCTTAAATATCTTATAAAATACTATAAATAATACTAGAAATATAATTAATTATTTAAATAATTTAAGTTTAATTTAAAAAATAATATTAGTTTTAATTATTTTATTATTATTAATTTTTTCTATATTTCTAGTAAGTTTATATTTTATATTATTAATAAAAGTACTTAATATTAAACTAATTAATAGCTCTAAAATATTAATATAATATATATCTAAAATATATTTAAATAATACTAGATTAATAATTATTTAGGCTTTTCTAATTAGATTATAATAAATATTAAAAAGTAGTTTACTAATAAGAAGTTTATTTAGTTTATAAATATTATAGAAACTAAAATTGAAATTATTTTTATAAAAGCTTATAACTTTATTAAAATTATAAAATATTATTATAATCTAATTTAATATATTTATTTTATTATTATAGCTAAAGTTAATAGAATTAATAAAAATACTATATTTTAAATAGCTTTTAAGGCTATTAATAATATTATTCTAATTTCTTTAGTTTATAATACTTTATTTTAAATAATTAAATATAATATTCTATTATTTATTATATTATAATAATTAGTAATATTTAAAAAAATAATAATAGAAACTTAAAAGCTTTAAGCTAGATATTAAATTATAAATACTTTAAATATTTGAAATAATTCTAGTATTATTAATATTTATAAACTATTTTTAAATTTAAATATTTTTATTTAATATAAAAGAAATACTAATTAATTTAGTAATTAGAATAAATTATACAAGCTAATAGCTATTAATAAAAAGAATTATATATTAGTTTTATTATATAATAATATTTTTTTATTTAATTTCTATAAAGTTTTTTTATATAAAGAATATTAAGATTATTATTAATAATTCTAAATCTAAATCTATTTTTAAATCTAATAATAAAATTAAAAGTAATATAAATATAATTTCTTTTATTATTTCTATTATTTTACTAAAATATAATAAAAATTACTTTTATAAAATTCTAAATATTCTAGTATTATTATAAAATAATAAATTATATAAGAATTTCTATTAAATTGAAATTACTAGTTTTTTAGAAAAGAATATATTTAAGATTATTTCTAGATTTTAGATATTAATTTTTTTTTAATTTCTAATTTATTAATAAAATTAAAAATAAAAATATAAGAAAAAAACTTAAGAAATTAAAACTAATTATTTAAGCTTATAATAATAATAAGAAATATATAATATTAGTATAATTACTTATTATTTAATATATTAATTAAAGAATTATTCTTAATATTACTATTATAATAATAAATATTATAGAATTATATTTATATAATATCTTATAAACTTATAGTTAATTAATAATCTTATTTAATTATAATTTCTATATTAATTTATTTTATAAGCTTATTAAAAAGCTAAATCTAAAAAATAATTCTATTTTAAAAATTATAAAATTATTATATAATATATTAGAAATTAGAAATTATTAGTTTAAAACTTATTATTTCTATTATATTAATAAGCTTTTTATAAAATAATTAACTTATAACCTTTATTTTTTTTATAATAAATAATTTTTCGAAATTATTAGCTTTTGAACTAATAATTTTATAAAAATAAAATAACTAAAATTTTATAAGACTAAATTCTTTATTAAGAAATATAAATTTCTTATTTTTAATTAAAATTTCAAGTTTAATAAAGATATTATTTATATAAAAATACTAGTATAAAAACCTTTAAATTATTATTATAAAAAATATTATTTATTAAAATCTTTTTATTAAAATCTAATATATTATCTAATATACTAAAGAAATATATATTATATTAGTTTATTAACTAGAAGCTTTATATAATCTATTAATTATTATTTTAGCTATTAAATTTTTAGAAATTAATATAAAAGTATTTAATAAGTATATTTAATAATAAATTAAGAATATTAATAAAAAACTAAGATTTATATAACTCGTAAAAAAGTTTTTATATTTAATTATTTTTATAAATATTTTATTTATAAATAAGAAAGATTTCTTTTTCTAAATTAAATATATTTTAGTTTTAGTAAATAAAATTAGATATACTAATATTATTTATTAGTTCTTTACTAAATATAAATAAATTACTAGAAGTATTCTAGTTTCAGAATTTTATAATATAGCTTATAGCTTTAATATAAATACTTTAGTTAAATCTATAATTAATAAAATACTAGAAATAGAATTATTACTAGTAATTTATATAAATTCGAA